>NC_072469.1:20970780-21185780 GCF_027596085.1 Anoplopoma fimbria
TGTGAAAAAGTCCCAAGGATTTCTAAAGGTTTGGTTTTTAAATTACGTTGAGTACAAAACTGTTAATGTTTACAGGACAAGGACAATACTACGATTTTGTTTGTAGAAAAAGTAAATTACATACAAGTAAAATGAAGTGCATTTTACTTGTATGCTACCTACAGTAAGCAGGTTCAACGAAATACAAAGGTTTAAGTACAAATATGAGCTAGTATATGTCTCCTAGAGGACATGGTTACATTATGGCCTCAAACGAACACTACAGTATAGTTTATGTCCAGCAGAGGGTAGCATAGCTTCACACTGGTCAACATTTCCTAGCATTGTTCAGTATTTTTGGATTTGGGAGGCCTCACCTTTAAATTCATTTTTCCTGTTCTTTTAGTTGATGGTCACCGAACATCAATTGTTGGGTTACCTTCTTTCTTTTTTTAAATGGATGTTAATGAGAAGACAACAACAGTACCTTTTCCTTTTACTCCATTTGTACTTTTGTGCACACAGAAATGTTGCTTTGTTTATTATCATTACTCGTTTTTTTTTTTTTTAACGTTTTTAGATTAAATTCATTCAGGTGGAACATATTGCTTTGATACAAAATTGCAGCGTCAGCCATCAAGGCTCAGCATAATCCAACTTTTTTTTCCTCTTTTTTTGTACGACTGAACCATTTTTCGTTTGTAGAAGAATTTCCATGAACAGGAAGGAACTGTAGGTCCAAAGCCAACATCAGGGGGGTTCAGTGAGGCTGTCTGAAAAGCACCAACTTTAGGCCGTCCAGCCTGCAGGAATCCAGCCTGGACGCTTTGAGCTTTCCAAAACCCACTTTCAGCGTGTTTGTTATTCAATATCCAGTCACTCAATACCACTAATGAGAAAAGGGATATGTAAATCCTGAACTATTTCAATCACGTTTGCCTAATGTATACACTTCCTCCTGGGAAGATTAGTTCCTCTGCTACGTCCAGGCTTTGTTTAGAAAATACATTCTTTCCAGGTATGAACATTTTGACCCCTGAACCTGAACTGTCATCCTAAAACAGAAAATTAAGGTAACAGCTGGGCTGTTGATTTTCTACAAATTGCCATTAATAGAAATATTATAGTAGGATTATAGTGCACAGTGTTTTTCTGATAACCAGCTGTATCCACACTCACTTGTGTTGCAGAACATCTCCAGGAATCTGCCCATGAATTGCATCTGTTAGCATTACTTGATCATTTAATTTTTTTAAACACCTTCTTCTAATGTTATGACTGCTGAAACACAAACATTTGAACTTTTTGCTCTTATTGGGCGAGAAACTTTTTTCCAATTAATTAAATGAATATTCTCACTGATAAAACATATTAAATTATGCGATTTAAAAATAAGCCTGGCCACAACAAATCCCATGAAAAAACTTCCCAAGCCTGTGACACTTAACTCAAAGCCTTTTCCCTCTAAACCTCTAATCTTATATTTACACCTTCAGTTTACTTTCATTTCCTTAAACAGCTGTGCGTTGTGTTTTTTTGTCAATTGTCACTAACACTGGAGTTAACTTGTAGGAGACTTTTTTAAGCCACAGATTTGTTGCACTAGTGCATTTCTGGGCTCAGCACTAAATCAACTACAGTGCCCATGCTTATCTAATGAAGGAATATTTTACTGTGTGCAACAATGCAGGAAACAACAATGGAGGTCAATGGCACAGAGGAATAGACCGGATCAGACTTTGGCCGCACAGTCAATTCCTGTTAGTTTTGGTCTTTTTATTGGATTTCATGACAATAAAACAAATATAGAATATCAGCCTTATCTTTGGAGAATCAAATTATGTCATTTAAACCCACAAGTCAAGTATAAAAAAATACTCCAAATTCAAATGTCATGCTGTTTTGTCCAGGATATTGCTCATTTGCTGTTCATACAGGCATCATGTATGCATATGCCCTCTGGTGAGTAAGTGTGACTGAGAAGAAAAGAGAGGGAGAGAGAGGCAGAGGCAGGGAGACGGAGACGGAGATCTGACTTCCTGTTACTCTGTGGAGATGACACACTCTTCTGTTAGATAGGTGATTGGGTTACAGTGCGGGACTGGCAGCCTCCTCTCAGGAGAGAATGGAGGCTCTTTGTGGCTGGATGAGCTGGACACTGAAAGGGGAAGGTCGAGCCAAACGGGGGGGGAAAAAAGAAGAGAAGTAATAGACGTGAGGGAAGATGCATAAATTGGTGAGGAGGGGCAAGGCGGGCGCTAGGAGGGGGAAGGTTGACAAAACAACATCCACACATAGAGCCCTGCGGCCTTTTCTCGGCCTCGGCCTCCATTGTCTCTGTGCTGTTTGTCGGCTGAGACGGTCACCGAGCTGCTTGGGTGGTGTCCTGGTTCCAGAGCTGCTGCTGCCAATGGGAGCCCAGAAGAAACAGATATTTGTGTTTGTTCTCAGGCTATGTGGAGCTATCCCAGTCCTGTTTACAAGGGCTGGGCGTTGTCCCCCTGACCTATTATCTTGTCCTCGCCTTCCTGTCTCTCTCACAAAGAGATTAACACCGCCAGGTTCTTCCAATGGGCTTATTTTACACACACCGTTGTGTGTGAGTTTCTGGATATGTAAAGTGTGCTGCTCTGAGAAATGCTCCGGCAGGCATGCAAACAGGGTGATGCTGTTAAAATAAATGTAAAATCATATAATTTGTGAAAGATCTTTTTTTTATGCTCAAACTTGAATTTACACAGGGGGAAATTAAAGTCCACATACATTTTAAATTCCCTTCTTTGCTTTAATCTATTTTATTCAGGTGATGAGAACTAATAAATGGCACATTGCATCATTAATATTGTCTGGAAATTTGAAAAATCCAAAAATGTAAAACCTGAATATTAATTAAGTGATGAAAATATTTACATAAACACTTTTGTTATTTAACATTCCTTTGGGACCCTTATATATTTCAATGTGACAATAATGAGGTCAACAGAATTTGTTTTTGAGACAAGGTTTTACTCTAAAACCCTATTAAGCTGGCTGAATAGTGTTCACACAGTCTCAGTTGGCTCTATAGTCCCCCTCCGGTGGCATATTCTCCCCGAGTTCATCTTCTGACATTACAAAGACGGCCACAACCTGACAATGGAGATAATATTTTCCCTTCACAATGGCTCCCAGTCTCTGCTCTGGGCGAAGGCTCAGTGGCTGTAAGTAGCCTGGGTTTTCCCATCTCTGTCAGACAGCGGCCCAGCCCGGTGGAGAAATGAGTCCCCAGGTTGCTTAAAGGCCCAACCTGTCAGCGGTCCAGAGGGATTAGCCATTCACAGCCTCCATATTGTTCTCCAGGCCACAATAGGCTGCATGGGGCCCGGCCCTTTGTCATCAACTCTGTTGTGAACTTCTGCTGGGGCAACAAAAGTGTAACACACCTGCAACTATGGATTAGAACTTCTTTTTACCCTCTTTTTTTCTCCTCTCTTGTCCTTTTCTCTTTCTTTTCTGACACATTGCCCACGGCAGTGTTGGCCACATCAAACGTGAGCTTTTAGGAAAAAAACCCCAGTCTTTCTTGGTCAACACCCACAGAAAAGGTGGACAAGATATGTAGAGCATTATTTTCCATTTGTTAAAATGTATTATTGTTGTCATGTTTTTTTTTTTTACGCTTACGTGATTCTAACAAAAAGTATTTTTAGTTTTTTAGTTCCGTATTAGTATGTTGAAATAATTGTTTTCCAGGAGTCGATCACTCAATCAAGCTATGTAACAAATAAATGTCAGGAAGGATATCTATCAAGGCATCAGTCTTAATTAGACATGTCTGCATCACCTTTAACCTTTGGAGAAAAATGTTCTGTCGAAGTTCTCTGATGGCCAAAATCTGCAACTAAATCCCAAATCCAACCTTTTTTCTAAGAGGCTTGAACTTTTCGTGACCACATCAGAAATCAAAGTGATTTCACGGTCATCGTGTAGAACGTGATGTCCTAAAAAATCTCAGTGAAGGGGAGAAATTTATTGAGTTATGGTGCCTTTTCTTGTTTCTCTGAAGAACGTGCAGTCGGCACAGGTGCAACAAAAAAAACGTGGGTTTTGAAATTTTGAAAAGAGATTTAATGGTTTTGTGTTCTTGCAGTGATATTTGTCTGTTGCTTTACAAAGACCTCCTCGTCATTACAACATTTCCTGTTGTCACACATCAACCTTCTTTGATGACATAAAAAAAAAATGGTTATAATGGTTTTGTAACAGAGGTTAACCCTTGTATCTAATTTAAACTGCAGCATTACTGACTGAACACCACCATTCAGATATGGGAAAACACACCTAGTCCACATATTTCAAATACAATTTTAAATCAATCGGTATCCATAACAAAGACATTTTCATCTATTACATTTCATTTATTATCATGTCTTTTTGCTTCTAAAGGGATTAAACCATTTGCTAACAAGAACTAGTTAAGTTTTGGGGCAGTTTGACGGTTTACATTTTTTTCTCTCCACTCACCCAGAGTAAAACATGATTTTGATAAAGACAGTTTGTTCCTATAATTGTTAAGAAAGAAAAAAAAATGTCTCTATAGAAAGCATTTTTGTGTTTTGTGAATAAACATTTTGAATTAAAAAAGTTAACTTAATTAACAAAATGTAATAATAATAATAATTACTATTTTTTATTATTATTATTCTCAATAATAATAATAATGATAATTATAATGATACTACTACTACTACTACTACTACTACTAATAATAATAGTAATAATAATAATAACAACAATAATACGCTCAGCAACAGAATGGTTGTGTCTCATACTTTGAGCACTGAGGCTACTTGATCACAAACACATCTCACAAAGTTTGGCCAAGCACAACACATATTCAAAATTACATCCACCTGTTTGTGCGATTCTGAGTCAGTAGATTTCCCCTACACCAAACTATCCCTTCAGGGCAACAGTTAGAGACCTTCAATCAGGAATCATATCTTCAGGATAAATTTTATGGTGCATCCAATTGCAAATTGCTGAAGAGGGGATTGTCATTACGGCACATGATGGTCTCTTTGGGCTAACCTCAGGGTCACCATCATACAACGAGACACAGCTGACAGCGACACTCGGCCAGTTAACGCCGTTTGATGGATCACCTGTGCGTGTAAGCGTGCGAGTGTGCAGGCAGGTTTGTGTGTGAGATGTGTGTGAGATGTGTGTGTGTCCCCCCGGAGAGCCTCTATGGCCGGATGGTGTATCAGATGGCACGTTAATTACTCAGCCTTCAAAAGGGGGCTGTCCTGGGCAGAAGTGAGTGGTGGGCTGATGGCTGTGTGGTGGTCAGGGAGGCTTGCCCGTGGGGAAAAGGCGTGGAGATGAGTGGCACATGTGGAGCTCTACATGCATTCAGTGATCACACAGATATGCAACCACTCACACAGGTGAGCAGTCAGGTTCGACTCATAAAGAGATACAAGGCTGTGTATTTTCCTGGATGTTTCTTCTTCATATTTCTTAAACTTGACACATCAGTGGCACTATTAGCAAATGTTTCCTTATGGAATAAATTAAGATAAAACCAAGTGGAAGTCAATGTACACACCCAACAGATACTTAGCAATGTTAGCATTCAACTGGTTACAAATGTAACTCCAATATTCACTCTTCTTCCATGTTTTTGGTCTTCATCCTATGCCGAGGGAAATGTGTAACTCTTAAAATGCTAAAGGGTCCTCTAATGCTCATTGGTCGCTAACTTTGTCTGTTGTTTGGTGCTGGGCAGGTAGAGAAAAAGCTTTTAAAACTGAAAACAGCTGCTGTGCTGCCTGAGAATGACACTTTGAGGGCTGTGAGTGGATCAAAATAGGTAAGTTGAGGGCAAGGAAACCAAAACAATTGCTATTACAAATGCTATTAATTGAGCTCACTAATAATTATTTGTGGGCTCTTCACTACGAGTGGTACCTTTTTACATTGCACATAGTCATTTGATCCTTTGGTATTGTAAAAATATTGATGATAGCAGCTTTAAACTCTCAATTTTAGCATCTTTAAACTCCATATGTCTTTATATATCTGTTTGCGTGCGTGCTTGCTTGTTCAAATGTGTGGTAGCCGTTCTTCTGTAACAGGACAGTGTAGATGGACACCGGCCTTTGACCCCACCTGACCCTGACCATCCCCCTGCCTTTACCCCATCACACTCATACACACACACACACACACACACACACACACACACACACACACACACACACACACACACACACACACACACACACACACACACACACACACACACACACACACACAGAGGGCTGAGAGTTCCCAAAGCCCTCTCAGACCCCCTTCTTCTGTCCATGAGATCAAAGCTTGCCGGGGGTTGAGAGGGACCTGACCCGTGGGAGAGGCGGAGGAGCCTGCTGTTTGGCTAGTCGGCGGTGTGGAAAGAGACAAACAGGCAGCTCCAAGGACAGCCAGAGAGCCCTCCCCGGGCTGATGGAGTCCCAAATCCGTGGAGGTTTCTCAAGGCCATGCATGACAGAGGAGGTCGTTTGTTCTGTCATCATAGAAAGACATACTCACACACACTTGAAAGGACACACACGCACTGTGGTTCTCCCACTGTCTCTTCCTTCCTCTCTGAATCAGTGAGACACACACACACACACACACACACACACACACACACACACACACACACACACACACACACACACACACACACACACACACACACACACACACACACACACACTCTCCTCCTCTCACATCGCAGACACGCTCAGTCTCTTTCAGTGTCTTTCTCTCTTCCTTTATATGCGTCACATGCAGACATTTTTCGTCCATCATCTTTCTCCCACTGTCTCCCATTCGTGCCATACAACGTAGACACAACTGACACCTGAACGGTTCTGCAGTCCTTTACACATTGTGATGCAGCTGAAATACATTATAACACATGAAGAATACGTGAACTTTTCTCTGACTTTTATTAAAGCTTAAAAAAATAGACGCAATTCGAAACATTAATTTATTAAACATTAACCGTCTAATCTATCTATATTTAACTTTTCTGATCATCATAATTGATACAATAATCAGGCATTAGGAAGCATACCAGATGTAATAAAATACAGGCCAGTGAGCTGTGTGAGCCTCCACCAGATTTAGTGACCTGAAGTATTACATTTCATCACACTGAACAAAAGTTCATCAGCTAAACACCAGTAACTGCCTCACCTGCTTCCAGAGAGACCAGCCAAGCAGATTTTGTGGCAAACTATATAAATTCAATAATAAAAAATGTAAACATTTAAAATAATACTATTTGTTTAATGGATATTTTTAAGATTCCCTTCTATTTTTGTGTAGAAAATCTTGTATGATCTTGTTTTTCACCTCATTATGCAGCGTTCTTCCACTGTGAATATTCCCCCGGCCTGCTTCCTGAGCCTGCGGCGTTGATTAATCTGCGTGATAATGAAGACATGCCACAAACCCTGGTGGGTGTGTAATCACCATAATCATTTATTAATTATGTTGTATTCATAAAGAGCGGCTGTTTCATGATCTGTTTACTCGCTTTACCTCCACTTGATTAGATCTAATCACTCCTCGGTAATACAAAGTTGGTGTTTTTTTTATTTTTATAATAATTACTTGTAGATCTTGTTAATTTGTAATTTGCCCTTTCCTTTATGACGTGCCTTTATGGTGATGGCTCATTTGCATCTTTATTGCTAAAAAAGAAAACTAAATAATATCTAATGTCAACAATCATTAACTTGTATTTCACAATCTCACTTCTCTGAGAACCATAAAATACAGTTTTACGGCATGAAATTTCCTTTGAAATCCCAGAGACACCTGATGCTTGTTTGAGCTACTTCATGCGTCTCATACTAGCCTCCTCCGCGTTTTTATTAAGCACCGTGCAATTTCAGACCCCATGTTCCCCTTTCTGCTCCCTCTGCCTCTGGTGTGCAACAAAAAGACATACTGTAGTACCACTCATTGACTTCCCCGCACTTCCCTGTCTCTCCTCTTTCGTTTACAAGGTGACAAAGCTTGCCGTGGTGTCTCAGTGCAGCTGGCATCCCCAGTAAACGGAGGGCTCCCATGTGATCTATCTGCATGGCGCTCATGTTATCTCCAGTGAGGGTATTTAAAGCTCTATGTCTTTTCCACATGGCCCAGACTAGTTTAATTACCCCTGCCTCAGCTGTGGCTGTGAACGCCCACCACTCTGGTTTCCTATGTGGGAACCAGGATGGAGGAGGACAGGGGCCCTGCTGCATGTGCACTTTCACTAATATGAACTTAATTCACATTAATACAATATGTTGAAAGTACAAAAAAGTTTGGAGAGAATGGCAAATTGTATTGTATCATAATATATTCTATTGTATTAATTTAATATAGCCTACATATACATACCTCCATTTGTGTAGTGGACACTTATCTTTTTATATGATCTTTCAATAATTTTAGTTTTTTTTATATTTAATTGATTTTACTTTAAACATACAGTATCTCATCTTCTAGCAAATCACAAACAATGTATGGGAAAAAATAAATGATATGCATATATCTCCTTGCATACATCTGCTTTCAGATGTATGCATACTTAAATACATTATTGTGTTATTCTTTCAATATTATACACATATTATTTAACCTCTATAGTTTAAAATCTGTACAAAGTCCTACTGGTCCCCAGGTCTTTGTAGTTGCAGTAAAACCCTCAAAGAGACCTCTCCATTTGGTCACATAATGATCAGCCCTATCTCTCATTATGAATTAGATTTTTTCAAATGAGTCAAACGCGTTTTCTTTCTTTGTCTAAAACAATTACTTTAATTAATCTGCAATGATAAAAGCAATAATATTAGTCACTGGATCACAACCATTTTGGCTTGTGACTCTTTAAATCAAAAGAAAGTCAGTTCATGAATCTTTTTGAAGAGTTGCATATTTAAAGTAAGCAAAGAGAGATTTGTTTGAGTTTATTTTGAATAACTTTTGGAGGCCAGAGGTCAAACTATCAAGTATTTTACAACACAAAAAAACTAAGAGAACATCGTTAAAAATAACATAACTATATGGAGCAGAAAAAAGTTTTATTCTTTCTCCATAACTTTTGAATCACCTCATGACACAGATGTATCTATCTTTATTTAGTTTAGATGACTTTTGTATTTACTTAAAGTCAGGATTTTTGCATGCAACATGTAAACACACATGCATACATTTTATGTACAAAAGCAAGGGAATACATTTCAGAAAAAAAGAACGTTGTTTGCCTGAACAAGAACCACCCAGTGTTGTGTTCATACGATACTGCAGGCTTGGCTCTGCCTGTGTCAGGTCTTCTCTGGCTCTGAGCAGCATGAGAAGGTGAGACACTCTAATAGGATCAGCCAGTATGACCTTTTCACTCCTCGCCTCTGTCGCCCCCCCGCCCCTCCCCCTCCATTCCCTCTTGGCACCGTTGGCGCTGGGTGGCACCCAAGAGCCACTCGGCCGGCGGGTAGGGTTACAGCAGCAGAGGCCTCGGCTCACATGTTTTAACAATTTCCTCCGTACTCTGTGAAATTATGCAAATATTTTAGTCCAGTTTCCTTGAGTCTGGAACACCAATTAAGAGTGTCTGTTTGGTTTTCATGACAGCTGTAGAGGAGACAGTCGGGCCATGCGCTTGGGGTGAAGGGGCTCCCACCAAGCAGGCCTGGACCCAGATGTGCTGATATAAAGGAGAGCTGCAGTGCACACAGGGAAGCGCTACTGATGAGGTGAGATTGGTGCAAAAAAACAGGGGAAATGATGGGATAAAGAGGTTGAAAATGAAGTCTGTGAGATGGATAGGTGATGCTGACATTGGAAGGAGAAAAGAAAACGCAATGATGACAACAAGGACTGAAGGAGATGAAGATGTGGAGTGGAAAAAATAACAGACCCTTGACTGTGTTTATTTGAAGGAAACTTGTGGGTGGCTTCGAACGCAACGAGAGAGTAAAGGCTTATCAATCTGCCTTGATGATGTTCCAACACGGCTCCTCCAGCAGCAGGTAAGGTCATATCTGCTATTACTGCCATGTAAAAGCACTGAGGTCAAAAACGTTAACCGGGCCTGCTGCTGGGAGTACAGGGCTTCTTCTGCGTTTCTAATCAGTCCCCCACCAATGCTCTGTCTGACTTATTTTTATTCCATCTCTGTAAAGACTAACCACTGTTCATGTCCTTCACAGGAAAACGTGATATAAGGTCTAAAAGGCTATCAAATCGACTCTTCCTCCCTGGAAGTTCATCTTTGCTTTAAAGACTCGCCGACTCCAGAAATTCTCCATCATGCCGAAGAATTTGATCCAGGGGATTGAGCTGTCTGGATAAATGTTCAGTGAGCTCTTTAAGGGGAATGGATTGAGGTCACGGCACTAAAGCATCTTCATCAGTTCAAAGGTGGGCACGAATGCGAGTCCTGGAGACAGATTCATCTTGGTCAGCGGAAAACCTCTTGAAAGGAGGGCATGTAATCGCAATGTGGAGCGTGACAGACCCTATCGTTATTAAAAGGTATTGTTAAGGAAATAGGAGAGAGGTCAAATTTGATGTAAGCCGCCTTATTGTGACATTTGAGACAAGCCCTTCACTGATGGTGGTGAAAGACATAGGGTCAGCTTTGATGACTTATCCATCTCAATAAATAAAATGTCTTTTGGGGGTAAAAGGGTATTTTATATTATTCACGCTGACGTGACTTTTAAAAAATGTTCTCACTAAAATGTTCAAACTTAAACTCCTATTTTATTGTAATAACATATCTTAACTATATAGCCATGCTATTCAAAATGTTTTGCTTCTGGTATTATCCGATAGCTGTTAAAACTTTGGAGTTGCATACAATATTTTGGAAGCAAAATGCAAGGCAAGGTACCAAACCTGTTGGATTAAAGCAATATTGTAAAATTTGGGGAAAATTCACATTCTCTTTCTTGCTGACAGTTAGATGAGAAGATAAATACCTATCCCCTGTTTGCTGAGTTGGTTAGCCTAGCTTAGCACAAATACTTGGGCCAAGCTGGCAACAAAAATAAACACATTTTAAATGTATATGTAACAACCGAAGTGTAAAAACAACGTCTGTGACTCCAAGGGGACACTGCTCCTGGCAAGAAATAGTCCGGCACAAAATCACAAATTCTTATTTTTGCACACAAAGAACATATTGTGTGTCAAAGAGTGAGCTTCAGAGGTGCCAGTGGGCATATTTTGTTACCTTTGGACAGAGCAAAGCTAGCTGTGTCCCTCTTTCCAATTCTTAGTTAGGCTAACTGGCTGCCGCTGTAAATTTAAATACTGTACGAACACAAGAGTGATATTGATCTTCTATTAGTAACTCTCATTAAGCAAGCAAATGCATTTACCAAAATGTTTTTCTACTTCTTTATAGTTTTAACACATTTTTAGTTGTTAACTTAGAATAACAAATAACTTTCTTGAAGTTCCCCAAAGATGGCCTGCAACTTTCTGCAACTCTTTGTTTTTGTTTTCTGTCATTCAGTGCCTTTATTCCTATCCTTTGTTTGTCTGTTTCTTCATCCATCTCTTCACTCTGTCCCTCCCCTCACCGCCTCCATAATTTCTTCCCTCTCTTCCCCCACATTTCCAAACTGTCCTCTCTGCGGTGTCTCCTAGAGATCTTAGTGTGGCCCAGCTTTTCTGCTCCAGGTGGTCTGCAGCCAGCCACCTGTGTTGTCTTTGTGGCGCTGTCATCTGTCTCCGGGCAGGCTTTGTGGGGTTGCCAGTGTGAGGACAGGCCTGGTGAACGCCGATGATGGAGATAGTGCTCTCTGCTGCTGCTTCTCCCAGACTCTCACAGGACTCCGGTGTTGCCGGACACAAGGAGCAATGTTTACGCCCCCCCCATCCAGTCCCAGAGATAAATCCTGGGAAAATGTTTTACCGGTCTCCATACCTGATTGTTTGTGATGTCTTGTCTGTAATGTAAGGTGAAAAAAGGTTAACAGAGGTAGACTAGCTAGCAGAGAAGAGAGGAACCTTGACCAAGAGTAGAATGAATGTTCAACATCACTGTCAGACCATCCAATCGTTAAACTGTCACACTATCATACCTTCATACCAACATGCTATTGTAGCATAGCACCCAAACACAATGCATGTTAAGATAGAGACAATTTGAGGATCACAAATATGATCCCATTAATTCATATTCATGTATAAGTTATAAAAAAAAAAAAATCCATAAAGCAATAAAATCTGACTGTTCAGTGCATATATAGTTATAGACCCAATGCATTACATAAGGGACATTTGTCAGCCACAAACTAATGCATTTTTCTTAATATCCACTTGAGGGAAACATTATCCAACCTCTCTAACTCATCTGATAAGAAAAAGCTATTGCAGGGATAAAAAAGATGCCAAGAAACATATTTGAGGCATTATTGATTCATCTGTTGATTATTTCCTTGGTAATTCAATGATGATTTATTTGATCTATAAAATGTCAAATTCCCAATTTTCCCTAATGCCCAAGGGGATATATTTTTAAAAGATTGAACTAAATGTTGACAAATGTCAAAATGATTTAAATACAGTAAATGTTGAGTTAATTATCTTAATAGTTAAAAAGAAATCATCTTCCACCAACTGCCTATTAATTAACAGGTAATTAATGATTATTTCAGCTACGTAAATGTTTCTGCAGAAGTTATTTGTGGAGTTCCTATAGGTTAAAAAAATTTGAAGTAAAGTTGTGGTTAAACTCACTTGAGTAAAATCATTTATAGATTCAATGTACCATACATTATGTTACTTTTCTATAAGGTGAAAATAAAAGTAGGTCAGATATTTTAAGGGAGGATTTTTTTTTAAATCTCTTTTAAATAAACAAATTCAATTGATGACTGCTTGGAGGTCACAGTTTCTGCACTTCTTTATTTACCCTTACACCAGTGGATATGCTCAACATCCCAGGACACCGTTCCATATTCAGAGTTTTATTTACTCCTCATCCGGAGGGCAGCGTGTTGATAAATGACGGCGCTGCGCCCTGGGACTCTCCTGTTTAAGGAGCGGCGAGGCGATTTATGAGCGCGCTCTCGCAGGCTCCACTGTGATTAATTGACGCCGTCCTCCGCGGCCACAGGCGGGGCAGGGGCAGCCGGCCCTCCGCTGTTTGGATAGGCAGATAACATCAAAGCAGCCTGCTGCTTGTGTTAAGAAAATACTGCATTCTGGGTCAGCGCAAATGAATCCGGGAGGAGCTGGAAACTGTTTTTTAATGGCATTCCCATCGATATATTATCACTCTGCAGAACTTGAGCGTGGAGGTCACAAATGACATTTGCAAATGTCTTTGTTCTATAACCCCGGAGCTTCCTTGAGGCTGTGGTTGACGTTGATGATTTGTTTATGTTGGGCTACATTTATGAATGAGGGGGATCATAAGGTGAGTGTGTCGCCAGTGAGAGTTAACATGAATAACTGATATTAATTACCTTTAATTACTCAGACATAAGTAAGTGTTTTCCAGACTTAATCTCATAGTTGAAAGTTTAGACTTATACTCAAAAACCTCCAGATTTGTTCCCAGTAAGTAGATGAATGTGTTAGCCTCTGAGATATTTACCTTCTCCACACCTGCACCATTGATCACAGGTCACCCTGATGAGCTGGTTGCTTCGGGGCTGACACTGCTGCTCTTTTGATCTCTCTTCATGAATGACCTGCTAACCACCAGGCCCCAAGATCCCTCTTGTCTCATGTCAGACTAAAAAAACAAAGGTTGTCCTGAGGGATACAACACTCACATGTCGAGATGATTGTGAATGTGGCGACTGAATTTGTGTCCATACTGCAGTTTATGCAGTGCAAATTCACTAATAGTTTGAATTAACTGAAGGCACGATGGGTCTCTCTTCTATTAAAGCATGCAACAAAGTAAAGCAGTCATGGCCAAAGAGCCTTTATTCTTATCTCATTTACACATCAAAATAGTTTCTCTGCTTTCCCATTGTGAGAGCACCGTACTCCTCAAGCCAACTGGGAATCACCGGGCGAATTTCCGCTCTTTATTTCCTAGCTCCAACTGCTTCCCGTGGCTCCTAAAAGGATACCAATTTAGCTGAATTCAGGCTGAGTTGAAAGGCGCACTGTTACCTGTCCGCTGGGGTAGAACCTCTGCGGTGGCTGCCCTTTCCCATGCTTCCACCACGGGACCTCGACCACAGGCAGACAGAGGGGACACCTGTTCCCTCAGAGAGGTTGGCCAGCATCTGAAATCTTAGCGTCGGCCCTGCCTATTGAGAGCGGGCAGCACTATAAGGCCCCCGCGCCGTGATGGAGCGTAGGAAACCTGAGGAGAGAGCAGGAAAGGGGATGCCTATAGCCTGATGAATCTGGTGCAATTTGCCAAAACACAGTGCCTCCCTCCACAGGACGATTACCCACACTTGCAATAGAAAAGCCATTGTCTGGTGCGAGTCTCCACTTATCTGTGTATTCTTTATCGTAATGCAGAGATACAATGGTCTGCCTGTGCTGCACTAAAGGACAAAGTTTAGTGCTAAAGGGAAGAGGTGAAATTAAATGTTTCTGCAGCCATTGGTGTAAATCAGCACAATTATAGTCCGCTAGGAAAAGGTTTTGCTTCTTCTGGAAATACCTTTTCACAATCATAAATTATTGGTGCAAAAAAACATCAAACTTTATACGCTCTGAACTATTTGTGTGTTTTTGGCTCCACTCTGCCACTATTCATCTCCTAAAGAAACAAAAGACCAGTGAAGTTGATTTGAGACCCAAGAAGGGGTTCATGCCCCATTGAAGATGCTAACTTTTAAAACATGTGGTTTAACAGTGGCAGACTGAAAGATGAATGTGATCCTTGGCTGAGGTTTTCTAACCCTCATGCTTACAGTTTAACCCAAGGCTATTCCCGCAGCCTGACATTTTCCTGAGAATGGCTTCTGAGCCTCTTCTCTTCAAGAAAAAGCAAAATAACAAAATGCTGTGAGGAGCGTGGGTCACAAGGGCAAACACGGTGCAGTGAGAGTTTGTCCAAGAGGTTTCCGAATGAGCCCCTCAATGAGCCTCAAATCTCCCTCCTTACACCATATATCAGCCTTCCCCGCTGTGGGTGAGTCACCTTCCCCATACCACCTTTGATGTCCTGAAAAAACCTAAAGCAAAATTTGTGACCGCTGTTGGACCAAGCTGTGGTGCAGCCTCATTGAGGCCTGTAGCTGACTGTGATCTATAAGATTGTTTTAATCCTTCCAGCTTTTTATGGTTCACTCCTCACGTCCGTTATTGTAACATCTCACAAAGTGCCCCCTTGCTAGTTCGGTGGAGCTGCATAAGTTATGGCATAAAGATGTCAAGCGCCTCAGTCCTCAACTATGCAGAAGATGGACATTGGGAGACAGGATGGCCACCGAGGGGCCGTTACTGAGGCCTGGGTCAATGTGTTTGTGCTGCCTTCAGAAGCCAGGGGGAAATAACCAGCAGCTCTGCTGGAGGGAGGGAGCAGTCGGAGAGGAGCCAAGATGCAATCTTCAAAGTTTCCTTCCTTTGACTTTCACTATCAAACATGTGTGCAATAAGAATGCTTTATATGATGGTCAGATCAGTGAAGGAGGAAGAGTGATTTACACAACAGCAGGGTTTAAACAACAGGATGCCATTTCTTGAATGTGCATCTCTTGGATGACACTGTAGACCTACCAGTGGATGTTTCCTGTGGTGAAGTCTCTCCAGATGATGTGAGCAGAGATAGATGACAAAAATCACACTAAAGTAAATTCTTTTCTGAAGTTGACTTAATTTAGTCTGAAAACCACCATGTCCTGAAAAATAGTCATAAAAATCCTGTGCTTCAATTATTTTTTGTTTCAAGGCTTTTTATTTATGAATAAGGCTTCAAGTTGGACCACTTACTCAGTGTGGTCTCTGAAAAGCCTGCTCACATGTGGAAAGCTAGTCTGTGTTGTTCAAAGTCCTGGGTGACAGCTTAATGTGGCTTCCTAATTTATTCCTCCACTCATCCATTGACTTAGGGCCAAAGGAAAAAAAAATCTCTTTTAGAAGCAATAGAACAGGGCATGTTATTGGGGACAGTCCGTTAAGCTGTCCTCACCTTTCCACCTGACCTGCGCTTGCTTGGGATGTTTTCTAGCTGAGGCATCCTTCCTGCTGGAGAAGCTCAAGGAGTGATTAATGGCCCAACATGTCAAGAGGGAAATGTAAGGGCACCCTCCGAGAATTATCAATCCTGGGAATCAGCAGGGAGGGAGAAGTGGTGGAGAGGCACTGGAGGAGTGGAGCGAGAAGGTAAGAGAGAGACAGAGACAGAGACAGAGACAGACACTCAGACAGGAGAGACTGATACAGAAAGGGAAATCATTTTCAATATTATTTCCATGCATATGCATCTCGTGCCTTCAAACATAGCATGATTAAGTGTGCACAATACCAGAGTTTTAAAATATAGTATAAACTCTGCAGTGGTGGAGGAAGTATTTAGATCTTGTAATTTAAAAAATACCCCATTACAAGTAAAGTTAGTATTATCAGAAAAATGAACTTAAAGTGTCAAAAGTAAAAGTAGTCAAAATGCTAAATTGCTTAAAATAGTATTATACTGAATATAAGATTATTAGTTTATTCTACATACTTTTATGTATTTCGATCTATAAAAATGCATTATTTTTATAGGCCTTGCTTCGAATTTCAAATCTTATTTTGTTAAGCTGTCAAATAAATGCAGTGCAGTGAAAAGTTAAACTATTTCCGTCTGAATTGTATTGGAGTATAGGAGTCATGGTGAAGTGTAGAATTAAATGCATTAAATGTTAATTACCTAAAGTTTTAAGTTACGTACAGTAGCCGACTAGAATAAACAAAGTTACATTCCATTTCTGCAACTCAGGATGGAAGTTGTGATACGACTGCCCTCCTTTAAATGCCTGGCGCTCTGGGCCAATCAGCTGGTCTGGGATTCTCCCACTGCTCCCAATGGACAGTCCGGGCCGACATACTGTGTGCGGCGGAGGCCATTTAGTCTTCTCCTTTGTATACAGACCAGGCAATGATGGTCGCTCTCCGGCAGAAAGAGGAAGAGTGGAGCAGAGGAGGGGCTCTAATAGGATAACACCCCCATTAACCCAGGGGAGCCGCCTCTCAGAGATGCTATCAGTCCTAGCACACGTCTCCATCATGCCTACAACCCTGTCGCCATGCAACTGTGATACACAAACTCCAGGAGAGGCCGAATCTATCTATCATCCAATCAGACAACATGTACGTCAAATCTGCTGCACGGAGAGGACGCAGTATGATGGAATAGAATTATTTTTATTGTCAATCTTGAACATATATATAAATAAATAAAGAGGCAAAGTAGTAGAGGTGGCAATAGACTGCAGACCTTCTGGGTTTACATCATTCTAATATTCACTGTTTAGACTACAGACATATGCACCGAGCTGCCGAGCACTTAAGGAGTTGTGCCTCTAACAGGCAAAACGTACACTTGTTTTCCTAAAGTAAACATCATCTTCATGGTGAGTGTATTTTTTAAAAGGTAACTGACAGTGCCCATAAAACGTCATGTGATGCCATTCTAGCCCCCCCCGATTCAAATATGATGTAATCAGTGTCTAATTTGGTCTGTTTACTCTTCGCTCGCATACAGTGCAGCTCGTTTTTGCCAGACGTTTAACTGCAAAAAGGGGATATTTTGATTGCAGAGAGAGAGAGAGAAAAAAATATCCAATTTACTACTGAAATACTTTTAAATGCCAGATTTTCAGCAAAAAAATACTTTAAGAGATACATTTTATTTGAATGAAACTTCTTCACTGTTGTACCAACTTTGATTGTATAAACCCGTTACCCTTTTGTTTACTTGAAATGTATAAGAACGAGTGTCTCCGGACACCTTGAGTGGATAACCATATGCTGTCACAGTAGACCAGACGCGCCTCATATTGAGAGCTCTGTTGACCTGGGAATTGTGTGGGAGGTGGAGAGCGGGGGTGGAAGGGGCACGGGGGACTTGTGAGAGTTTCAAGAGGTACAAATCAAGGATTTAACTACTGCAGCCCTCTCTCCTACTCAAATGTATAGGCCAGTGTTCCAACTGTGTTTGTTATTGTGTGCTCTTTTGGCAGCTCACAAATAACATCTACAGCGCAGAAGTAATCAGAAAAGTGCTCGGTCGAGATGATGTTTTTTTGAATCGTGTTTGAGAAAAAAGAGTGAGAGACAGACAAATAACAATAGATAGAGACAGGGAGAAAGACAGATATTGCACCAGTGCCATTGGTCTTTATTGGGCCGCACATTAAATCCAAGGCAGATGTTCATTCTCTCTGACCAAAACCACATCAGCTGTCGCTCCCCTTGTTTCCTCCAGTCTCCCCAATTATTTCTCAAAAACCAAACCAACTATCAGTAAACATGCAGACTGCTCAACTGGGAAACCCCTTTCTGGTTCCGACAGAGAGCCACTGCTAGCACGCTACTTCGGGGGAAGTGTTATTATGGTTTAACGTGCCAGCAGTTCTCCCTCATCATGAAACAAACCCACCAGCCTGTCAAACAACTGTTGCCTTCGTAGGGAAGCACATTGTCATTTGCTCTGTTCAAGTCTTACTTGTGGTTGAATGTTGATACCGCAGAAAAGAGTCAGTTTGTGAATTAGCAATGCAACCGAACAAAATACAAATGTTCCTTTGTGGTTCAAAGTGGACTGAGAATATGCAGCGTTGAGGGGTCTGGGAGACTTTTACCTAACGTGCTCTTGCAGTGATCAAACATGCGTAACTTTGAAATGTGTTATCCTAAACTAAAACGAGTGTGTGTCGATAGCCCTCACATGGATTTGGCAACTAGCTGAAGCCGTTAGATTAGAGCTGAACCCCAAATTCATATAGAAAAACCTTCACAAATCCATTTTCCAATAAATTTTTCACGGGAGATAGAACTTGTTCTCCTCCATTACTGTGATTGCGTCTCTGGCCGTACGAAAATATAACATTTTGAGTGTGCTGCATATTTAGCTCTTGCTCGCCCTAATGGTGCCCAATCAGTTCCACCAGGTCCGTTCCAATGGGGTAGGCGGCCTCTACCCTGATTACGCTTGAATCGTGGGTATTTCCTGCCTCTAAGCCTAGCATATGGATTGAGTAAGGCAGTGGCTGAGGGACTACCGTTTCTCTCCACTACATCTTCATTTCTTTCTCCCTTGCTTTTTTTTCAACGGAAAAGCAAAACACTTTTGTTTTTTCTGGCTCTGCTGTCAAAATACTGAGCTGGGCCTTGGCTCAGTGTCTGCTTGCATGTAGCCAAGGAAAATCCCATGAGACAAGTGTGGCTAAATGCAGTTTAATCCACATGATCACAATCCGTCTGCGGACTCAACCACACCTATTGCTGACCTACTGCTACGAGGCAAACACATTTTCATTCAGTGTGTGTTTCCCACTCTAGGATATAGATGTTTTCAATACATTCAAGTCCTGGTAAAGGTATATGTGTTATGATTAAGTCAGTTCCACCAGATGGGCTGTGGCCTGTTTCTTATGGCAGCTGCCACTTTGTCTTCATTAAAAAACAGCAGGGTGGATCCTTTACAAATGCAATAAGTCTTTTTCCCTCTTAAAAGAAAATTATTTCATCATCATGAAATACAACCTTCTAGTAGAGAATGCTAGCACCTGTAAGTGACAACGCACACATAAGTGCTTTTAAAAAAAAAGTACCTAGTCTGCCAGCACTATTTTTTTACATGTATAATGTTTTTTTGAGCAAGTACTCTTGGCCTGAACATCTACCAGTAATTGTTTTATTATATAAAACCACAGATATGTAAGGCAAACCTGGCAGAAAATGGTGTCAGTGAGTGAGATTAAAGACGTTGGTTGCGTATGGCAGTTCAGTGGAATCATATTATATCCAAGAGGAGCCTCTCCAGTACTCCTCATGACATTTTTAACCTTCAAACAGATTATTTCCTCCAAAAGCAATTTTCTATTACGAACTAAAAGCATTCTGGTATGGTGATAATTCAAAAAAAGGTATCTCCCTGCAGTGGTTATCGACATGATAGAAATATCCCAATGCCAACTTTGGCAAAGTTTAGAAGATGCCTGATTTATTTAAAACAAATGATGTCCCATAAACCATCCTGACTGTGTGAAAGGTGAAGAAGAGCTTTCACATTCAGTGCCAGTTTTCTTCATGACATATTAAAAAGAATCCACACGTACTGAGTAATTGTACTGAGCAGTTTTGGAGGGCTAAAAATTTCCCATACTTTATGCTATCCCACAGGACCGGGGCTTCATAAGCTCTTTTTGTGGGGGATTTTGGCATTTGATGCCGGTGGTTGTATGTTTGTATTAAACATTTTTTGGAATAGGCGGCTCATTATTTTTCGCTCCATTCTCAAACACTGGCCATACTTCCTCTCCAATATAACCGCTGATAAAGGAAAGATTGAGCCGCATTTTTCAGGGTTTCACATACCTGCAGGGGTATTTGATTTGGCAACTGGTCAGCTGTCACCTCGAGGCCATATACCACCAGAGCAATGAATCAAAGTACTTTTGTTGTTATTGTATTTGTATGCTTTGGCAGATGTCCAGCCAGTCAAAAATAAAAATGCCCACAGATGGCAATTAATTACCACACTGGGTTTTATCAATTCATATTTTGTGTAATAATAAGCATAATTTCTTATCCATGATATCAGGGCTTGTGAAAACCCTTTGCTGGGTTGTCTTATAGATTAAAAAAAGGAACAATCTGTGATCTGAATGTAAATAAACGGGTGCTACCCCACCAAAATTAAAAGCAGGGTGCAAACAAGTTACTAACTTGGGAGGTTTTTGCGGCGGCTGTGGCTCATGGGGTAGAGCAGGTCGTACTGTGACCACAAGGTTGGCAGTACGATCCCTGGCCTCCTACAGTTCGCATGTAGAAGTGTCTTTGAGCGAGACATTGAACCCCAAGTTGCCCCCTGGGCGCCTTACAGCAGCCCACTTCTGCTAAAAAAAAATGCTTAGGATGGGTAAAATGTAGAGATCATATTTCATGCATGTAATGTAATGCAACATAAAAGACTACTGTAATTAAGTTTAAGTTTTTATACTTACCAACTTCAATACCTGAGTCTGGGGCACACACTTCAATGATGCTTCTCTAAAGGGGCCAATAGAGTATCACACTGTAATCATATAAAATATGTGTCAAATTCCTGTTTTTACTGCATATAAAATGCGTTGCTGTCTTAAATTGTGCGTGATTGTCATTCAGTGATTCATATAAACCACATAAAACGCTGCATATTGTGAAATAGGGAGGGAACTCATAATGCTTTTTATGTGCCCTTAGATCTTTGAAAAAGCATTTTGTTGTCTTCCTTCCCTCTCTGACTCCCACTGCTGTCCTGTGGCTAACAAAAGAGATAGTGTGACACCTCCCAAATTACTGGTGTACACTGATTGATTGACTTGTTGTTGGCCTGCCATGACCACTGGAATGCACCTCGTGTTAAAGGTGCCTCCAACAAATACACTGGTGCATACCTCCTCAGGTTACCTGCGCGGCACATCAGGTATTATAAATCTCATCGTGTGATGGAAAAAAAATAAACTGGGTAAAGAGAAAAAAACGTATATCTTAATAAAAATATTGCCTCCTTCCTTTCATATATCAAAGAAAATATGTGCTTTTCTCCAGGTGTGGGTTATTTCACATCGCGTGTAATGTGATATGAGACTAATACAAAACACCTGAAACTGAAATGAAATGCACCATATAATGTAATAAAGTGCATTGTCTGATTGGTTATGGTAATTTTTCATTTAGCCACAATAACCTTAAGCTCAGCTGCCTCAAATCCAGTAAAAGCACTTAAAACAGATGTGGCTCAGAGGTTCCAGATAGATCTATGAAAAAGAGGTACCACCAAAAACCTGGTCCTCAAAAGTGTAGTATCTTTAAGTGAAGAATCTTACTGGAGTGAAAGCATCGGTGCATTGTTATGTTTTACCGTATGGCATGAATCAAAAATTATAGAGGTGCTGAGAATAAAAAGCGTCTGACATTTTTAGCGTGACAGTTCCGCCCGTTCCCGTGTTTAAGTGGCGGTGGGAGCTTTGTGGCGCTAGGCCGAGATCTCCTCCTGTTAAGCACACATCCTGTAGGCTTTGTCCCCTGGCAGTGACCTGATCCAGCCGGGGGAAGCAACCAATCAGGAAAATATTAGATCACGCTCTGGGAAAAATTAATGAAAATTCTCTCAAGTCAGCCTCACCTACTGTACTGAACCATGAGATTCATACACAAGAGTGAAGGCGTGCACTTTATGTGCTTCATCAGAGCGACTCCATTAAACCCCCCCCCTCTCCAGGTTCAAATGATCTATGGGCATCATGATACGCTTGTGGAAGGTGTTGTGTTCCTTACTGCCGATGTCCAGACAAGGGTGGTCTGTGCAACCGGATCCTTTGACATCACGGAGAACATGAAAACATGAAACATAGTTATTGATCACAGCGTCCGCACTAATCAAATAGCACCCTGGTTTGTTTGAAGTTAAAAATGGTTACAGTGGGTGTTTACCGTTGCACTTCAGGACCCTCCAGCCGCACCCCTCTTCAACATACACAGACAGAAGTGTTATTTGTATTGTTAAATTTACATTAAGTCCATTTTAATTGCATCAAGCCACTAAGCAGATCTTACAATAATGGGCCTGACAGAGAAAATTGCAATCATCTGTGAAGAGCCTGCGGCAGTGTAATGGACAAACCTGATTAATTTAATCTTGTTGCACTCCATTATGGCTGCACTTTATCATTTCAACAGATGGAGCACCAAGAAATTAAAAAATGCTCTCAAGGATATGTGGCACTTTCCATCCACTCGAACCCCTTTATCGTAAGGTGTGTGGGCTGCTGTGTTGAAATGAAGGCCTCGACTGGAACCTTTGGATGAGTGCATTTTCCAACCCAAATGAGATTAGGTGAACAGTCAATTGATGCAACAAATCATCAGAATTGTCTTGTGATGTATTGCTGAAGGCTGTTAAGGGCTGTCCATCCAATCACGTTGTTCAATGAGTTGATATTATCAGAGGAGTAGAATGACAGATGCTTTACTATATGGAGGCCATTTGCGCAAGCATGAATGTAACATTCATTCAACTGATATATATATAAACTTCTATTTTCACACAGAAAACTGTTTTTCCAGCTCTGGAGGATCATTTTCTTGAGTTATTTCCGGTTGCGTTCTCCAAAGTGATCTGTAATTGTGTGTGTGTGTAATTTGTACTATGCTGTATGCAGGCCATAGATGAAGTTGTACCAGAAATCCCTATTCTATTCCCAACGTATTTTTTTATTTTTTGCCTGACCCCTTTCTATGAAGTAATATCTGCTTGTGACCCCTCAACACAGGTTACATGTCTATGACTTTTGAGCAGTTTAAAATTTCCACTTGCAGTTTGTTTAATTCTAATATGTCCAGAGGCCTGAAAGTGTACCGTATTTATCACAAAAAAAGCATAACCTACTTGGGAAATTATTTCACAACCCTTAGGGTCTAAACTTACCATTAAACATCTGATATATTAAGGAGTAAATACTCAATAAGAAGCATCATCATCATTCAACAATATTGATGGTTACATATGAACCTATAGGTGGCGCTCTAGTACATATACAGCTAGAAAGGAATATCTGTAGTTTACTTTAAACAAGCACCATAATATGGTGAACCACAGCAAACATACTTTTAATATATGGGCATCCTCAAAACATTTTAAGTGGTTATGAGTAATAAATGTAAATATTTAAAGCTTTATTTTTAAATTGTTCCAAAAACAAATAGCAGCTTTGACTAAACTAACCATATCCAGTTGAGTTTAAAACATATCATCAAAGTACACGTTGTCGACAGGTACAGTCAACCTGTGAGTGACCTGTGACCTGTGACCTGCAGACACTGAGCCTGCTGCATTGGACACCAGTGGTCAGCCAGCTCACAGACGCATGCAGATCCATGTTAAGTCACTGTAACTCTCCGACTTCCCCTTGCTTATTGAAAACAAAGATCCAGCTGTTAATGTCGGACATTGACAAGACATGTGTGCGGGTTTCCCTCCAGCACGTCTCGGACTAGTTTTCAAACAGGGGAAAAACAAAACAGAAACAGACGCAGACGGTAAACTTCATTATGGACGCAGAGACTTGTTGCATGTGGTGACAGCGGGGATTCAATAAGGTAGGAGACAAATGATGTGAGTTCTGATGACTTTTCTGTTACTTCTCTGTTAGTCTCTCACTTGAGGAACAATTGTTTTGCCATTTCTTTGTTGTTTGCCCTGTGTGGTGAATTGACAGCGAGGTATTTCCAGTATGGGCGTGGTCCCAGCCAGACAGTCATGCTGTGTGTTAATGTATCACTCCACATTAAAGCTTGGTAAATTAATGCTTTCAAAGGACAAACTTAACTGTAACTCGGTGTATTCATTTAAGTTAGTTCTTTTTCTTAAATATGTTTTTTTTTTCAATTGTAAGTTTGTAAAAACTTTCTTTTTCAGTTATTTTAAGTGTTTACTCTTCCTGAGGGTAATTAACCTCTGTGTATTCTGTGCATTAACAGTCTCACAAAGTAATCAAGACAAAATTGCATAATTCAGTTGTTGTTCCATCCAACAACAAAAAAAAAGCCATTGTTTACAATGCAGTAGACCAAACCGTGCATTTGCATAGTGCAGTAGTTGGTAACATGGATTGTCTGACATTTTCCTTCAATAGCAGAAGACTAACATGCTTTCACTGCCAGAAATAGGCTGGTGCAGGTAGTTCAAGTTGCATACAGGGCATTTATCAAAATATCATTTGCCTTAAGTTAACAGCAGTTGCACCTAGCTTTTACTCTCATTTATCCTGCCCCAGGCTGCAGTCATTTTTCTGTCTAATTATTTCCTTTTTAACTGTGCACCACACTTGACAGTGATGGATCGCAGGTTAAAAATGGACATTTTCTCCTCAGTTAGTGTATGTTGGATTGACTCAAGCATGCATGGTGTTCTTCCCTCAGACCGAAGGACCTTGGAAAGATTGTGTTCCCCTCTGCTTTTCCCATTCCAATGTGATACAGTTTGTCTTCATTTTCCTCTGACTTGGACTCATTTTCATGATATATAGCCGAAGCACATCATCAAGACAGAAGTGTAGGTTTTGTCAAAGTTATGTAGTCGTGATTACAGTGCAGGGTGCAGACGCAGGCCTTCTACCAGCGCAAAGGTACGGAGTAAGCAACAACTGTGTAAAGATGGTGGTTCTCTGATTGGATGTTTTTCTTTGTCTCACAGAACCAAGTTTTCAAATATCAGTAGTCCTTCAGTGTCTAAATGTCAATTCAAGAAGCTGCCATATTTATGCACCTGATTAAATGTTATGATGAAGTTGCTGCTGATTATTGGCTCCCTTCTGACTAGAGGTCATGCATGGGTCCATAGTAGCACAAACCATGTGGTGCTGTAATCACAATGGTAGAAAAGTGGAACACAGGTGATGTTTGCTTTGTCTGTCCCTTCTCCATCCTTTAAATGTAATATTTGCTACTACTTGAGTGTCCGGTTTACTGAGTCGTGATGTTGGCAATCAGACTGCTGTTCATGAT
This sequence comes from Anoplopoma fimbria, assembly GCF_027596085.1. Taxonomy (NCBI): domain Eukaryota; kingdom Metazoa; phylum Chordata; class Actinopteri; order Perciformes; family Anoplopomatidae; genus Anoplopoma; species Anoplopoma fimbria. Next base: position 20,996,476 of record NC_072469.1, read on the forward strand.
ACATAAGCCAAATGTGTATTATATTTAGCAACACAGATATTCAGTTTATGATCAGCAAAAACAAAGAAAAGCGAGCGAATCCTCACGTTTGAAAGTCTGGACATCTTTATTGACACTGTGGAATATCTAGATTTATTTTTCGCTGCATTTCGTATTTTCAGTCACCGACCTGAGATGGAGCAGCTGTGACCCAATGATTCGAGTTCAGAAATTCATTCCGTTTTTTAAAAAGTGTGGTAGCACAGCAGGAGTGCTGCAATGTATCATGTCTGCAGCAATGAGCAGAACAAGTTTTATTCACACATGTACCAGATTCCCCATACACTGTACATGTGCTTCACGTTTTCTTTAAGACTTGACTTCAGAGGAGAGTTCTTCAGTCTGTTCTCCTCACTTTTGAAGTTACATGCTCCTCCAATTACTGGGGCCATGCAGTCTCCCCTATGGTGTCCTTGGACAGCTCTTTGAGTGCCTGAAAATGTTGCGGACCATTAATTCTGGATTGTCTTCATCTGTTTGCATAATTTTCCCTCCCGTAACCATTGTCCTCCCCCATTTTCACAGTCTGTGTGAAATGTTTTTGTTTTTTTCGCTTTTATGAACGTTTGAGTCTACAAGAGATTTCAATTGTATATATATATTTTTTCAATACCACTGACAGTTGTTAAACTTTTACATCAGCATGTTTTATAGCACACTGCCTGTCAGCCATGTACTGTACACAGCATGTGTGTTTTACAGCCTGTGTGCTGATGTTGCCTATTGAAACTCTTCACCTGCCAGCAGATAGGTTTACAGATGTATTCAACAATATTTTTTATGCTTTTATTAAACTTTCTAAAGATATGTAAAGACATAAACAAAACAGAGCAGTCAGTAAACAGAAAATCTTTTTTTGTGGAGAAAAAAAGAGAAAAAAGCGTATGTTTTCTTTAACCTTATGCATTTTCTTCGTTTTTCAGTTAGACTAATTTGCTGTCAGGCAGGAGGTTGTTTTTGCAACTCAGGCAGACTCCAGAAATTAATTTATCCAAATAACCAAGTCCTCCTGGGCCATGGAGGTTGGGACACCGAAATGGCCCTGGTAGGCAAAGCTGCCTTTTGATGTCTGGAATGTTTTGGCTGACTTAGAGCAGGGGACTGGAGTGGAGGGATCATTTTCACTGACCCATGGGATTTTTAACCATTTTCATATACTGAGAACAAAACAAAGTGAGGAAAAATGCCTGAGCTGATTTGCATTGACTTTGCTATCAAAAACTGAGGGGGGGGGGAATGATTTAGGAGTTCTTTAATTTTTTTAGGATACAAAGTGTGACCTATGATGTTGTCATGACATCATGCATGCTTAAAATGTATTTGTAAGAGTTTCCGAATTGTTGCTATAAGGCTTGGCTCTTTGGCCTAACTTAAAAAAAATCAGCAATATAATAAAATGTCCTTCATTAATTCACTGAGTGCTAATCAGGTGGTCATTTGGACTGCAGGCAAAGTAAATACAAGGCCCATCCTAATAATACAAACACTCTGATTGTACACTTTGATTGTATAAAAGACCTCATTAGTTGCACGCACTGTTGGTGTATAATTTGTTATATCCAATATAAAAGAATTACCACAGTAGTTGCATTAATTAAATTAATTCCTATACGACCAAATGCTTTTATTAAACAAGCCTGAGGAAAGGGAAGTGAAGAAAACCAGGCGGTCTTGAGTAACGGGGCACTTGAGTTTCCAGCGTAATAAATAATTCACAGGTCCTGTGTGATGAGCTGCTGAGGACAGAAATCCCTAATGACAGCTTTTTATAACCTATGACTCAGCTGGCCATTATGCTTCTGACATCCTTACACAGACCACATTCCCTCTGCATGCTCAGTGCTCACTCTTCTCTCACTCTGCACCGCTTCGCCTACCGCACTGACAAAAAGGAGTTATATTACAAAGTACTATATACAGTCTCTTAATGAAGAAAATTGAATAGAAAACATATTAAAGCTAAATTATTGCATGTTTAGTGTATTCTTTTGAAATTGCTTGTTAAGGCTGCAAAAAAACAATTCTTTTTACTATCGATTAATCTGCTACATTTTTTTTGATTAATCGTTTGGTCTATAAAATGTAAGAAATGACTAAAAATGTCCATCCCATTTTTTCAAAGTTCCAGATGATGTCTTTAAATGTCTTATTTTGTCCGTCCAAAACTCAAAGATATTCACTTTTATATGATACAAAACAAAGAAAAGCAGGTAATCTCCACCTTTGAGAGGCATTTTTGCATTAAAAAAATATTATTCTTTTATTATTTGTAGATCGACTAATCGATTAGTCAACTAATCTTTGCAGCTCTACAGCTCATCCATGCAGTGAAAATATTAAGTTTGTTGCTTAACAAAGCCTATTTAACTGGTCAAAGCTGTTATAATTTTTTTTTTTTGCCGTTTCTTTGTCTTTTCTTTCTTCCTACACAATATCTTTTCACCGAATTGATTTATCATCAATCCCCATGTATTTTTTAGTAGTTTGTGGAAGTAGTTTGTCAAGTGTTTTAAAGAATGCGAAAAAATTGCAATGACTTTGTTTGTAAGCATGACAAAAGTTTGCTTTCAAAATGTGTTATAGTTGAACTGTGGTTATTAATTTCTCTCTTGTCATTTCCTGCTTTAGGGTCCATTCAGGAGGGATTGTGCTAACCTTAAAGCCTGTTGCTACTGCAGCGTATGCTGTGAGGTAAGAGACTGAATATTTGAGCTTCTCCAGTCGGCTTAAGGCCTGTGACTGATCAAGTGTTACAGTGTTTGATTGGCATAATGGCACCATACCCCCCCAGGTAAGGTCAGCCCGAGCAACATCTGGGTCTATTACGCATTATGCAACTCCCAGTATGAAAGGCAAGGCCTCATATGGTATTGGTTGATATCATTATTGTTATCATTTCCAAACCCCAGCTCTCACTAAGAATAGGTGGTTAATTTTAGATGCAAAAAAAGATCCAATTACTCAGGCCTCTGCTTGTGGTTGTCCCCAGAGTTAGTGCAGGGAAATAAATCTGGTGGCCTTGATTAAGTACCTGACAATAGAGTTAGCACAGCACTAGTGGTTTATAGTAATACAGCGGACATGGGCAATTAGGCCCACCAAGTAATTTACAGTACCGCTTGCAGGTGGTGACCTGGTATGAGCTTGGGACCACCTCGGTAACAAATTAGATCCTATAGGCAAGCAGAGTAGCAGCTCTGTAGGACTTCCAAATACAGCAAGGCAATCAAAGATTATAAAAAGCTTGACGTGTATTTCAAATTTGTTATGATTTTGTTCTCGTGAAAGGAATAACATATGGCTCTGTGTTTTTCATCCGTAATTTTCTGGAGAATGAATGATCACTTTTATACGTTGTTGATCTTTTTACGTCAGCGTGGACCGTTCTTCTCTCCCTGCTACCTATTAATTATGAAATACTGTAGGTCTTGGCCATTTCATTTTTACTACTTCTTCCTGCTGAACTTGGTGTGAAAGGCTGCTGTTCTTAAAGAGGTGTATTAAAGTAAGAGTGGGGAACGTTCCCCCAGCACCCACTCTCTCCTGCATTATGTCATCAGAGTCAAAAAGGCACGGCTGAAGAGAAATAGCTTGTTTCACACGTGATAGACACCTTAACACATGAAGCAAATGGAGCAAGGCATACGGCTTCTTCTCTACACACAGCTCCGGCCTTCATACACACAAATTCATACATTCATATAGTAGGTGCATTATGATCCTTGAATGGACCTAATGTCGTATTTAACATTTTAGAGAAATTTGTCTGTTATACTTAAATTAAATTTGTCAATATTCACTCTTTTCAAATAATATTTAACACTCAAAATACTTTCAAAGAGTATTTCAATGCCATTTATTTGAAAAAACTGTAATCATTGTATTGTAATGTGTGTAACAGTGAAGAACAGTGCCCTCTTCTGCCTGCACGCCTGTCTCTGCTGTCTTGCTCCCTGATTGAAACATTACTTCAGGTTTTGCTGTAGTTTACACTGTGTGGACAGTGGCACTCTGTGTCTGTGGCTTATCAGCCTCTTGTACAGGTCATCTACTGGACTGAGTGGCAGGACCCCTGGAATAACTCTGACCACCATCATCCCCACTGTCAGCACATAGGCCTTAGTGTGAGCTGATTTCATCAAGACCACCACAGTACGGTGGTTGCCCTGCTCCCCTTGATGGACCACTGCTGGGCCGGTTTCCTCAGGAAGCCTCTTTAGTTTAACATGAGCCTGTCCTGTACAGTCAATGCATTCTCTTCCCGTGGAGCCTCTTATTTGTGTTTCTGGTCCTACAACAAATTTAAAGTAGTTTTATCTAAATAAAAAAACAAATATAATATTGACAAATAAGTAGTGACATTTAAAAAATGAATAGTCCATTATTATTTCTATTTTTTTAAAGGGCAAGTGTTTATCATTTCGGGGGATCTCATAGCAGAAGTGGAATATATGTTTTCATTAGTGTATAACCACCATGAAACTAGTCAAGGAGCAGGTTCTCTTCACGGAGTCCGCTGTGTTGCTCAGCAATGCCTTTTAGATTTTTTTTCTTGACCTGAAGGCCACCGTAGTTCTCAAATGCGCATGTGAAGTTGCTGGATCATGACCCCGTGGAGTAGAAAATCATGCTAACACCAGCTGATTTCAATGTTCCTAAAGTAGTGTCAGTATGGTAAGGACTCGCACTCGGCGGCTTATGTTACCGAAGTCTTGGAAAGGGAAGAATGAGTGGAGGGGTTTTCAAGTGGTTGCAATCTGCAACCAAACTTCAAGATGCCAACAATCCTACACACTGTCCCTTTAAATATTTATTGCTATTTTTACTCTTTTATTGTCAGTCAGAGTAAGCAAACTGCTACGTGGCTGTGGAGGCAGTTCCATCTATTTTTATGTGTGTCATCCATTCATGACAAACACCCTGCAAATAGGGAGAACGGCTAATTGGCATAAACTCCAATGATGTAAGCAGCACCAGACCGCAGCTGTGTGTGATCCAGCAATGCTTGCACAGCTATTTTGGAGCTCCGGTCCAAAAGAAATACTGTTGTGCTACACCTGCAATGCAACTTGGTCTTGAAGACAGACAGCATAAGCAGTAGAACATTCTGTTTTTTTCCCTTGACAGAGAAAGGAATCGTTTTGTTGAGTTCAGATATTATTTCTGTAACCCCCCCCCCCGTCTAAATTATTGTCAACATGAGAAATAATTAATGTATGAAACCTGACTTTCCTGAGATGATTGCAATTTCTATTTTGATAGATCGTGTCAGTGATCATTCACTCCTGTTTTTTTTATGTATTTTTACAGCTGCTTTGTATAAGACTAGAGAGAAAATCCTTGAATAAGCTTCTAATTATGAGTGCTATTGCCATTCACCCAATAAGGAAACGTTCTCCCGGTTATTTCTACAGATGCAAGTGTGAACTCCTTGCTGGACTACTGGAACAATATTTTGTTCATTGCTGCTACCGATGTTTAATCTCTCATTAGCCTTTAGGTGACACGAAACAGCATCAGCCTCAATCTTGTGTTTGCCAATCAGAGGCGGGTTGAGTGACAGGCACAGAACAGCACATCCCTTATGTAAACCCTTCCTCTACCGCCACGAAATTAGAGTGGCTGTTGCTACACGCCGGCACCTCCTGCTTCTACACAAATGAGAAAGTAAGCACTCCGGTTCAGAAGTTCACATTTTGGATGCGTGCCGGAAACTACTTAAGGCCGGTGACGTTTTTTTCAGAGGAACAGGTGGTCAGAGTGACATAATTCTGGCTCACTGTTAAGATCCTTAGAAATTAGGCCCTGTTGCTCTGCCAGAAGTGTTATTACTCTGTCAATATGTATAAGCACAAGTTCATCTGACTTCTGACTAATGTAATCTGATAAAAAATGGAGAGCCAAAATGAAGATACTGACATGAATACTTCTTTTCACCTGCTCCTATACTTGATATATTAAGTAAACTGTTCTAAAAACAAACAAATCACAAACATATGCGCCCATCTTTGACATGTCTCGAGGCTTGGCTGAGAAAGCTATTTATTCTTATACGCTGTTAACTACTGACACGTATGCGTTCGAGTGGAATGCCATTCAGAATGCAGAAAATATATTTAGTTCTCGCCAACAGACAGCAAAAGGCACCAGTGGGTCTAGCCCCTGTGTGAGAACAGTTATTTCTGTCGCTGTATGGACTTTCAATTACAGTAATCCGCTGCTTGACTCTTTCAAGAACATCAGGGCCGATTAACTATGTAGATACATCAAATGTGACACCTACAGTACATATCACAAATGATCATAGCTTAATCTTTGCCACAATTTTTTTTTGTGTGTTCTTTTCTCTAGAAAGTGCCAAACTAGTGTGTTAGTTTGGGATATTACAAATAAGGAATTTACGGTTGCCTTGTTTTCTGCCTTCACCCATAGCTGAGTTGTTATCTCTTATACTGTATATAGCAAGGAAATGTCTCCTTGCATTTAGTTTGAAAATACATAATTGCATGTAAGAGTTACTAAATGAGCAGTAACAGTTTGTCAGATTTTAGTCAATATGAGAAACTTTAAGCCCATTAGTAGGTAGGTGCTTATGGACGGTGGAAATACCCCACAGCTGCAGTCAGGCTGTTGCACCATGTGTGATCCTCCTGTCAGACCCGCAGAAAACACTCAGACTTCACTACCATATAGACACCGTCTCAATTGCAGCCAACCACACATGTGTCCAGCAAACATTCTGGGTCCATAATTAATCCAATATTCTGCTTTTCCTCTCAAGTATATAAATCAAAAAATATTGTTGACAGTCCATTAAATTTAGATAAGTTTACCTTGCAGTTATGTAGTGCTGCATTTTGTGAACAATGCATTTCTTTAAGCTATTTCTACTATTATCAACATTTAGGGTCTCTAAACATCCTGCATGGTTTTATTTTTGGGAAACCCTGTGAGGTCTGTGCTTATATTTGGTGCGGGTTTTACCTAAAGCTGGGCAAATCTCACGGCAAAGCCATGTGATTGAAAAGGGATAAAAAGAGAACAATGGCCAGATAAGTGAATTACCTACCTGGTAGGAACACACAAGGGCTGTGTCCTGAAGCTAGGCAACTGGCAGGCCCTCTGTTTGTATTAGGAAACAGTTGAGCAGCTCCTGCAAACACTACTTATCCTGTTTAATTGGTGCGTAATTCCTGCAAAGTTGTCATACATGTCTGTTTTTCTTGACCTATACAAACAGTAGAGGGTATTGTGAATTGTCATTGAGTGGTTAAGTGGAGGCTTCTCTAGAGGGGCAAATAATAGGTGGCAAGAATAGTGTCAACACTTGAAAACCTTAAGTTGACAAAGTTGTATTGTTTATTTCAGAGCAATCTGAATGACAGCGTCAGACTTGACATGTGAAGACATACTCTGTCTCCATCTACCAGATTGTATTGTTTAATGCCAATATTCTGTATTTCAGACTATTTAGAATGTTTGAATTGTAAAATTGTACCTACAATTGTACTACAAGTCACCCAATTTTATTTCACTGATTAGGCATTAAGTTTATTATGATTTAGAAAATAATTGTACAAATGAAATGCAAATAGGTTAGTTAATGAAACACAGAAACAAAAGACCTGTTAAAAGCTTAAAATGAAAATGTATGCACTTAATGGTTAATGTGACTGCTATTATGTATCAGACTTTCATTCATTTAATTAACTTTATTGGATATCTGTCACTCAGACCCTAAATATCTTTCTGTTTTGCTGCCTTTATGAATTGATCCACTGAAGTATATAGTATATCTGAGAATGCTGTTTTTCAGAAATTGTACATTGAAGTTGCTGAAATATATTGAGCACAAATGGATTCCAAGCTAAACACAAAAACATAGATGACACTGACGACATTTTTACACACTCCATATTTGTGTCTCATAGCATCTACCTCAGCTTAAGAACTCCATCTGGTTTAAAAAAAAAAAGTCATATTGCTGATCTGCTGCCATGAATGAACAATACCTTTACCATCCCTCAGCACTCAAACTTTTTAAATGTCCTGGAGGAGTTCTTGTTCGAGTCCCAAACCCACTGAGATCTCTAATGAAGGCTTTACCTTCCAGGCAAGCATATTTCTCCGAATGACAGTAATTTACATATGATGTATTTAGAGAAGAAGAGGGCAGGCTAATTCTATTTAGAGATTTTCCTTTGTTTTAGGAGTCATTAGCAGCTAGCTCAAATCTAATTTTTACAATTTCATCAGGCCATCTTGGAAAGCCTCTGTGAGCTCATCAGAGAGGAGCATTTATTGCTAAGTGTTCTCTATTGCATTAGCACACAATAAAGCGGCCAGGGACTGCTACAGACGTTTATGTGGAATCCAGTTAACACTCCGCCAATTCGTTTTTTATTGGGACACAATCAATTTTTATTCATTTTAAAGCCAGAATGCTTTCTTACATTGTGTGCCTACCCCCAGCTTATTACGCTCTAAACTAATTACTCAGTTGTTTTCACAAAATGCTAATGTTTATGTTAAAGATTTCCTCTTTGAAATGAAGGCTCGACGTGCATATACATAATGAGAGACTTTGTACATTCTAATGCAAGTCCGTCACATGTGTTCTTCATTATCACACGCTTCCCACAATGTTTTTAAAGCATAATAATGGCATTCATTTAATTTGTAGAAGTCTAGCAATAACAGCGAGTCTGAGTAATAACACATAATGTGGCATATTGTAGAGAGGGCTAAACATAATGCAGCTCTTGAGAGTTTGTTAAGTCAGTTAACTCAGTAGATGCATAGAATGGTAAAGTATCTATTACTGACATGTACATTTTATATATTATTGTATTGAAAATCCTAAGCCACTATTTATTTTGGTGCTTGTGTGAATAGCCAAGAACTCGATCCCCGTGTGGTGGGGAAAAAAGCTCAAGACCTCTCGATGTGAGCTTGATGTGTGCATCTTCACTGCTGTGTGATAATTAGAGTGCTTAAGTGCTCCTGGAGACAAGACAAACCCAGATACTCTCTCTTCCTCTTCAGCCCCTCCTCTCATTCACCAATAAGTCTTTAATGGCTCCCATTTGACTCCGATATCATTTATTGTTTGGTATCAGATGTACACCTTGTACCCCTTCACCATTTGCAGAAGCATGTTTGCCATGAACTGGAATGTAGGCAACAGACGAGAAGTCTAACTCTTTCCCCACCAGCCCACCGCTGCTTTCCCGTCAGTCAAATGCACAGGCATCCTCTATTTGGTATTGCATTTCAATATGCACAAACAAAGAATATTCATAGCTGCATCCTCAAATGACAGCCAGTGACATTGCTCGGCGTACAGTTAACGTGCATGTGACTTCATGTGTGTGGGCTCTCCGTTTGTGCGTGCAGATATTTTTCTATTCCAGTTTTGGGATTTGTCCTGCAGTGGGCTCTGGAATGCTTTCAACACATTGATGAGATGACAAGTTATCATTGATCTGTTCTTACTTAGTGGGATCCATTAAATAATGTATGGGCTCCTGTGCATTACCAGTGCACTCTCCTGTCCTCGACCCATTAGAGGAGGAGGGCTTGGGGCCCTAGTGGCTCCAGGCCCTCTGAGGTCCTTGGGCTTTCATTTAATTAAATTATCCTATAATGAAAACTCCCATAATGAGATTAATTTTAATTATTTATCGTAGGGCCGATTTGAGGGAGAGGCTGCATTAATAATGCACGAAAGGGCTAAACATTTTTTCAATTCATCACCTTTTACTTTTGTTAAAGGTGCAATTTATTAAGTGCTCTGCAGCTGCTAGAGGTGATGTGGTGGAGATATGGACGACTGGGCCCAGAGGTCATTCTGAAGGGCTGCTGGAGTGCTTGACTGTCATATGATAATGTGCATTATTTTGCTAAATTAGCATCACCACAAACCATTTGGGTTTTATGCATTCCCTGGTGTGCTTACATACATCCATTCACGCTTCAGTTTCCATAGAGGAATTGTCCACTTTGTTAAGAGAGAGCGTGTCACAGTTTTGGCATTCCTTCAATAATGTTCTCTCCAGTTTCTCAAAGCTTGATGGATTTTATATTAATACCTAAAGGCAGAGAAGTAATCAAAATTCTGCCTGTAATTCTCTGCTGATATTTGCATACCTCCATCAGGTTGGCATGTTGATTCCCCTTGTGTGAGCACATTAGAAGACTTTGGTGGCTGGCCAACAGAATAGGGGAAGATTGTCGAATGTCACACAGTGTGAAACTGTAATTAGCTGGCATGGAAATGTGCTTATTTGAGTTCCCGGGCAAGAGAGATAGCAGAACAGTTGAGATATGTAAGCTGATACATTGTTGGAAACAATTACCTTTTGTGATTTAAATGAGCACTCTTCACATCTTCTAAACTTTTGTATCAACTGACAGAAACATATAGGCACGCAGAGAAGTGGCCGAGGGCAGGAGTTAAGAATGTCATTGGGATGGTGAGCCGAGTGCATTTATCAGGCCTTCATCAATAGTTGATTAATAATTCAGGTAGAGTCTGGGGCTTCTTTAGGGCAGGGTTTCAGCTAGCTTGTAATTTTGTAAATTGCATAGTCATCATGCAATGGATGGGCCATGATACTCTGAGAGTCACAGCTGTGGATGTAGGTTGGTCTATGGGATTGTAAGGAACAGGTACAGGAAGAGTTTGATCCAGATGTGGTGGAGTTGTAGTCTGGTATCCACAAATAAAGGACCTCCAAAAATGCTGGAAATAAACAATGTACAAAGTCAGGTAGAAGCACCTCGCTTGACAAAAACCCCCGAATATTAAAGCTTTTAATGTGCACAAAGCTGCCACTGAGCACGAGATGAACAGAATTTTTCCACCTCAGAGTTTTGGACACAATTGTTGTCAAACCGATCGTTATGTTTCCACTTTAGTTTGGCTGCAGAATTAACAATATTATCCAGGTCAAAATGGAAATCAATAGTCAGATAGTGGCTTTCTGTTAAACCACCAGTCCCGTCCTTTGGCAGATTTCCACCAGATACTTCCCCCTGGCTAACAGAAAACAAAAAGGCATTTCTTTCCATTGTGAGGAGTTCAAGGTGCCTTGGCCCAGGTGCAGCATTAGCAGAACAGTCCGTGGCCAGTGAATGAGCAAACCCCTCAATTAACCCAAGCCAGCTCCCAGATAACTCCTATTCAACTAAATGGGCCCTCTAATTGCCCTGACCTGTATTACCTGTTCTGTGTCCAAAAGCGCACTATTCTTCCACATTGTTTCCAAGGCAACTGGAAGTTTTTGTGACCTATAAAAAGTTTCTAGTCCTGTAACTGATCCGAGGCTAGGCGGTTGTTTGTTTCCATGGCAGGCTGCTGAGCTATTTATAGGTCTATCTAGCTGGTACGAGTAGGCACAGAAAGCATTACCAACAATTTTATTCACACGTTCAGAAGAGAGATAACCTCTTGTGTTTTTGATGGACTGAAAGTCAGTTAGAGAGTTGTCTGGATGTTTTGAGAACTAAAAAAACACCTGGGGCTTCAGCGATTGAGTCACAAAGTCAAGAGGAAGAAGGCTTCACTCTTCTCTCCTGTTTATGCACTGTCTGCTCCCAATGCAGAAGCAGATCCTAGTAACAAAAAGTAATGTTTATTTTGGAGTCAGAGGCAATGCCCCGGATCACCGGAATTTCTTTGTTGTGGTTTCGTTTGTGTTTTTAGCGAAGCCTTACGGAGCTGCTGGTATTGATGATTCATATGTTCATCATCGAGGTCCTTGGCAGTTCATCACGTCTTCCCTCACTGTGTGCGTCTTTAGACAAAAGGTTAATCAGGAAACCCTCCATATTAAAGTGATAATTTATCTCTGATTCACAGGGTTAAAAAGACATATTCATTATCAAAGGTGTCAAGAACAGAGTTCAAGAAAAGATCTCCCTTTAGGCACTTGGCAACTTGGCATCAAACTTGCCTCCAATTTCAAAATCTGTCTCTACCTTTTGATCACATACAGTATATTGTAATGTCATTAGCTCTATTTTCTCTCTTCCACTGTTACCTTTACATACATGTGGTTACAATTGTTTCATATTAACCTCAAGAACATTATCAAGGTTCAGTTCTAGACCTGTAGTTGTTTGCCGGATTAAAAGTAAATGTAAAAATGTAAAACAGTATTGCTTCTTGATAACAAAATGTAGATACATTGAGACACTTTCATGTCCACAGAATAGATTTAAAGAGGCTAGACAATAGATGGAATGAGATGGACTTTTAAAAGAGGTGAGATATCAATAGGAATCCATTTAGTTTATGGACGAGATACATTAACTTAACTAACAATCAATCACTTCTGTCTTTAAAGCTTTTAAATGCACGTAAATCTGACCTGTCAATACATTTCCAGCCCAATGCTCACTCTTAACGCCGCTGTTGTGGTTATTCACCTACCTAAGCCTGTTTGTTACTTCCTCCTTGAATAGCACCTTTTACTGTAAAGTTCTCCTCGTGAGCACTTCTAAATTCCAGTAATGCTGCTTTGCAACAAATACTAAGATAAAAGAAGATGAAACATTTACAGGAAAAATGTATAGAAAAGCCACAAAGTTATTTTTGCACTTAGACCTTATTCTCTAATGGACATTAGACTTGTCAGTGTCCTGGAGGAGGTCATGTTTTTTGTCCCTCACATTCTGCTTTTGTTGCTGGTAATCTCTCTTTTTTTGCAAAAAAGGACATTTGAGTTGAATTATTCAGTAGCACAATGCATTAGTCTGTCACTAACAACTGTTGTGTGTTCTATAGCACTAGGTCTTACATTGAAACAGAAATATGTGTGGTTACTGCTATAGAAAACTGTAAACTATTAGACTGTTCTCCCTCAAATTGCTTCAGCAGTTCTAGCTAGATGAGATGCAACGTATTTTCACTCACAAAGGGAGAGTGTGCTGTAAGGAGTGCATTGCAAATTCCATTTCCGCGTAGAGGAAGTCACCTTTTACCAGGGCCACTGCTGTTCCAAACACATCAAGAGGAAACAAACATGAAAGTTAGCATATCATTTAGTCCACTCTGCTCTACTGATGTATTTCACAATGATATGTTTGTCCAAATGGACGGCATTGGGAAGCTGCAAAGTCTGAGGTCTCAAGAAAGTGGACTGACATTACAATTAGACTGGATTGGACAGAGAGAATGATTACTCTCAATGAATTACTGTTGTATTTGTTATTTCCTACAGGTTTATAACCCACTGTTAGAGGCTTCCTCACTTGGACGATGCAGTCTTTGTTTTTCTAAATTTGTAAAATAATTTGGACAGCTCTTCCTGCTCATTGGATATTGATAGTGTAGCAGTAGTGCTCTAGTAAAAACAAGAAATGAAAGGCTGTCTCCGTTGCTCATGGAGACTGCAGCGACAAGTACCAGACACATGCACAGAAGTCACTAGGAGGTACTTTGGGGTTAAGTATTAGCATATACGTCAGCGCTCTCCTCGCATAGTCTTAAACTGTGATTAGCCCATTGGTTATTTTGGAGCTCCTTGTCATGCTTCTAGTCCATCTGATATGATTGGAGGCACCCACTGGTTGGGCAACCTGCTAATAGTTCACCCTGTCCTCAAGGCTGTGAAAAATTGTGCAGCTCAGCATGTTTCCGGCCGTTCTATAAAATGAGTGACATTTGGTGCCTAGTTAATCCGAGCGTCGGTGCACATGCAGAGGGAGGCCGGGGAGACAGATAAACCCAGCTGTTAAGTCTGCCCAGGAGTTTAAAATTACCGAAAACTGGTGTCCAATGGGAATGCCCATTCATCGCTGCAAATAACCCTGCTGTGTAAGCTCGCACTTGCCTCTTAGTGAACAAATGCGGATGTAGGTTAAATATAAGTTATTTTCCGGTGTGTAGTATTTGTTTTTTATTTATGTAGGGATAGATAGCTGATTGGTAATACCTCCGGTTTAAATAGCCTTGTCCAAGCCCTTTTAGCGTCCTTTGGCACACACGGTATCAGAACTTGAATGTGGAAGCATATTCTGTCAGTGAGACAAACCACTGGCTCGCATAGCACTGCCTCTTTTGTAACTGCATTTAGTCTCCAAGCAGAATGGCACAGACCCAATCTAAGTGGCTTTCATCTGGCCAATTCAAACAGACGTTTGACCCCAGACATTTGCCTAATGTGTTTTTGTTACGTGGACTCCTGGCTTCACAAATGTCACAGTGGCTGGACTAGTGGGGGTTTGGTGAGTGAGTCAGGGGGCTGGCAGTTAGGGGGGGTTACAGGAACAGGGAGTCAGCCTGAGGGGGTGGTGTTGGAAGGCAGAAGTTAAGTCTATAACCTCTGCATTTGTACTCTAACCCGTTGGGAGTTGGTTTTGTGGAGATCATAAGTTCCCAGTGATGACCAGCCCCTCCTTCCTCATGGGCCAGACCCACTACAAGCCTGCTGACGAGCGCCACGGCCCCCAGCACTCTGCTGACCTGGGCCCAACTGGACAGGCAGCTGTGGAGGAGACGGGGAGTGCCACATTTCTGGCCGCCCGGGTTGCGCAAGTCAGAAGCCGTCCCAGACAGTTGGGGCAGCTCTGACAAATGCTGCCATTAGAGGGGTGCTGAAAATTTATTACCAAACATATTGGTATTTTAGGGTGCAGCTGACTTAGATTTAGTGGCGTTGCTGACGAGGCTCGTCTTTAAACCAGAATACCAGATTACTACCAGAAAGTCACACCCTCCACCACTTATACCACCTGTAACAATCCCTGATATCTGATGAACTTGATTCCTCAGCAGTTGTATTTGCAATCAAAGTAAGCCTCAAGTTTTCCGCTATGAATCTAGAGACAGGAGGCAAAAGATGACTTGTTTGAATTTAAAGGAATCTACTGCAACTGATATTTAAATCTAAATGTTTTTTGTTTGTTTGCAATTTGCCAAATTACAGGGCAGCTTTGAGGAAAAAGAGCAGGACAATATGTACACTGTATTATGATCTATCCACTGAACCTGTCTGTTTATTTTCCACATTGCAAACATCTATTTGTATCATCTTAAATGCGCCAGGGAAGTGAAGCTTCATCCAACACTGAATTCAATGTACTTTAGGGAAAAGGCATATGAGAGCATTTATCCCTGTGTGTGTTATGCGGTGAACCATACAATATGAAATCTTTGCTACTTTGTTTAAAAAAAAAAGGTCCATCCAACATTCAATTCGGTTGCACACTACTGAGACTGACAAAAGCAGCTTCACATAAAAGAATGAAGAAAACCAAAAACTACCCTCCTTTCTAATATGTTTTTTGTTTAGAAAGGAGGGTAGGGCATTTCTAATTAACAAAGATAAGTCAAATTAATTCATAGAAAGTCCATATGTAATTGATAATCATCTCTGGTGTAAATCTAGTAATTCAGCACAATGATAATTTGCATAGGTAAAATCTGGTCTGTTTATTGAGTTTCAATTTTTTTTCTTAAATGTCTCACTAAGCTCAGTTTTTTTGACCTACTTTTTGCCTCAAAGAATTTGATAAGAGAGTTTAGGAGGAATTTTTCGGTTCAACTCCAATGCCAGTAACAGCTTAGGATGTGACGTGGTTCTTCACTTATATAGAAATTGTACCTACGTGTATAGGCTTGTGTTGAAGTCTGAATCGGGAGAGACCTTTCTTTCATATAAAGATTTCTGCCCCTATGGAAGTGCGTATTTTGCCTTTCTTAAATCTCTCATTGATAACTAAAATCATATTATATGGAAGACGTACATCTTAAAATATATTGGACAAACCTTGTTTATGTGCCTTATTAAGCTGAATTTACTCTTATTATTCTCTTTATCTTTTAACAGGCTATATATTTTAAGTGTAATGCCCGCGGTGATACTTCCAGCCGTAGTGATGTCTCATTCTGAGTAATAGGTCTCCAAAGTGTGCTTGTTTGGCTTGTTTGGGGCCATTGGAGAGCAATAAAGTGTCTGTCTGAGGATTTTCGGGGTCCTCATAGAATTTCTCCAGGTGTGCCTCACCAGTCATAAAGTACAACTTGTCTCTCATGGTATATGCTTGGATAAATGTGTCCGCTGAGTGTTCTTTAATCAAATACTGCTCAGCATGCACTGGGGTTTCTTTGTACAACAATACAAGAAATGACTTGTGTAAATTCTTGGAAGTTCTGTTCTAAAATGTGCTTTCTATGTTTTATACAAACAGATATTTTGCTTAGTTCAAAGAATGTTTTTTTCCATGGAGCCAATAGCCACAAAACAAAAAGGTCACTTTTTTTTAAGTTTATGACGTCCACTGAGGTTAACCGTTTCATTTGTTCCTCGCTTTTTGTGGAGGATACTCCACTGTATTTTCATGTTGAGGTATGCTATGTTTACTTTTATCGCTGCTCCTCGGTGAGGCGGGCCAACCTGATGTTTGTTTATAAGGAATTCTGGCTTCACTCGAAACTTTCATTCACCACTTGAAAGCACTTGTCTTGCTACTAATTTACCTTGAGGGACTTCAAAATTATCTGTCTGCACTGTCAAAACCTTTTTTGTGGTGGCAACTTGTCATCATCAAAGTTTCCCTTTAGATTTTAATGAAAGCCTGGTAGATAGATGGGTTAATGTTATATTGTTTATACTTGAATACTGCATGTAGAAAGACATCTTAAACTCTTAAAGGTAACATGTTTTTTTGGGCCTCAAAATTATGTTGCTTGCTTTTTGTTTTTGCTTTGATTGCTCCGCTCTGGTTATTGTTGCTATGCGAGTTGCTTTTAAGTTAGTGTTATGGAGTTCACATGAAAACACAAGCAGTGGGAACAGAGGAGGAATGGAATAGTATTGAGAATGATCTTGACTTTCCCTTGGTCATCAGTGCTGCTTTGCTTTACCAAGGATATGTCACTCTGTGCAGCTCGGTTATTTTCGACAGGAAACTATGCACATTGAATAACTCGGGAATATCCAGTACCTAGCACTTACAGAGCTACTTGACAAATTGCCATCCAGCAAACTTAATGTCCCACTTGTGTCAGGGGCAAGGCTGGAGGATGGGAGGTTTGTGTAGTTAAGAGTTTTTTTGTATTTTCTTCTTAGTCAATAGGTGAACACTTCACCTAGTAATGCCTGTGTAAATATATAAAAACTGTTATTTTATCCAAAGTTATCCCAAGTTCAGATTTCCCTTCTTGGGGGAAGGTTTGGAGTGTAACGCTCTGCTGAGACTTGTCAAAAAAGGAACTTGATCCCCCTCAATGTATGACGTTGTAAAAACACTGTAGTAGCTCTACCTAAACAAATTTGCAGCATATGCATATGAAAATATTGCAACTGTGTCACCAGGGTGTTAGCATTTTGTTTCATCCGTACCATTTGATCCCCTGTCACACCGCTCCTGGACCTTTCACTCTGTTTATGTATTCCCTCGTCAAGATAAGCAAACTCGCTTTATCGAGATGTTCCCCTTCGTGGACCAGCAGAGGAAAAACTCACAGCAGTTTAGGATCTAAAACTTTCCAAGCACTTAGACTCCAGTTAGATGTACATTAACCGTCCATTCCTTATCTCAAAAATAGAATCAGCCATTTGGAAGTGAGTCTATTTTCATGTGTGTGAGAAGCTGAGTGGATAACCTGTTGGCAGTGGAGGACAGTGCCGATCTCTCTTCACTCTAAATTGCAGGCAGGCATCCCTGCAACCCCACATGAGGACCATTGAGTCCCATCAAGATAATCCTCAATAAAGAACGGCTTCACATTAAATCTTAGCCCACTTCTCAAATTTCTCACTTGATGATAAAGTTTTTGGCAAGTGACGTTTTAGAGCCGATGTCAGACGGACAGTATCAGTGCATCTTTTGTTAAGCTTCCATTTGGCAGATGTAGAACGGCTTCATTAGGCTGTATACACGTTTTTATAGTGGCAGAAAATATTATTATATTGTTCTAATGTATCTAATGAAGTTTTTACATGTTGAATTTATCTTAGTGCTTCTTAAAATGTAATATTTTTTTAATTTTGTGACTGTTTACTTACTGCAGAAAAAGCTTAATGACACGTGCAGATGCGTCATTCTCTACCACCAACAACTCAACATCTTGACAAATTAAAAGTTGAACCTTCATTTTACAAGGCATTGTTTGCATTGTACAGCCTTTCATTGAATACTGTGGAACATGGAAATAGTAATCACCAAACATCACCAGTCAAACTGCTATGTTGATTGGAGCCTTGATTCAAAACGCACCGTACAGCACTGCAGGCAGGAGAGTACAAGGAAAATCTGAGTTCAGTCGTTGAGACATAAACATCTCTGGGTAATTATACCGTGCAATTTGAAAATAACTCACTTGCAAAATTACATCTCAAACTAATTTTGTACAGCTGCTTATTGAAATAGAGAGTGACAGAGTAAAAAGCAGTAACTCGATTGGCATGTGTACCCCTCCGCTATTAGAAATAGTTACTTGAGAGTCCCCAAGCATCTATTAGTCAATCGAGTTATCAAGAACCTGCTCAATATGCAATATATTTCATGCTTGGATGTTGAAACGTGAGCCTGTGTATTTACCTGTGGGCAGTTGGTTTGGCAAAGGAAGTAGCACTTGCATATCCAGCACGTCCACATCATTACTGCCGTGTATTTAAATCAGGAGCAGTGCAGCTCGAATCTATTTCTGTCAGCTCCTTGTTGACGACTGCTGCAGAGGTTGGCGTTGACCTGCTTTCAGTGTGGGTTGTGAACTCCTGAGATCATGTAGAAAACTGACTGTTTTATCAGTTCTTTTTATGTAAAATAAAATTCCATTTAATAAAAAAATTTGCTCTTTTAGCAGTAGGCCACCTTTCTTGAATTTTTATTATCACCCACTGACTAGTAGGTAACGTACAAGCGGCGCATACATAGATCAACCGCTAACACAGTGTACTATTCTTCTAGCCGTGGGTGTTCTTCCTCTGTCACCACCTCTTTACCATAGTAAATGTATGATTTCCTCTTTCTTGGTAATCATTTTTCAGTATTACAGTTGGTATTTCAGCCACAGTTTTACTATGTGGGAATTAAACAACATTTAAATGGTCCATTGACCTCTCAACCATTCATTACACAGAACTGATATTCTTGGGAAAAAAGCAGTCAAGACATATTGAAGCGAAAGCCGTGCGAGCCTCATCACCAGCTTGAATAAATCACCAGTTTGAGCTCATCAGTAGCAGCACGGCCTTGTGTATTACAGCAGCTTCGCACAGTTGAAATAATAACCTGGAGCAGACAGAAGGCAGTCATTACCTTGCACACAGACGCGGCGTGTATGTGTTGACGGAGGACTTCCACTAGACTGCCGTGGAGACGGACAGAGCCGAGCCGCTCGGCCGCCGCTAAAACCTCCGGCTTCCCATCACCTAAGCTAATGAACCTAAGCCCTTTGTTTATCCTCAGAAGTCCCTCTATGACAAAGAGAGAAATCCTGCAGCGACCTAAGACTCACAAGAGAGAGCAAATAAAAAATGTGGTTTGTGGTGAAAAAAAAAAAAAAAGAGCATAACAAAAACAAGAGAGAAAAGAGGGGGGGATAAAAAAAGTGTGGGCCCCTTGGGGTGTGTGAGCGGAGCCTGGTGTTCCAGTGGACAGGCAGGACAGTGGAGAGATCTGCCGTTTCATTGTCTTGGTCTCCACTGATACGATCTGCAGAGGGCCGTATTGCTTAGAGCTGTGAGTGAATGACATATGGGGAGCTGGTGTGAGGCTCAGCTCCCCCGTGCCTCCTCCAGACCCAAAGTCTTCCTGTGAGAGAGCACCGAGCAACTTTTCCTGCTTTTTCAAACGGCAGCAGCCTCCCTCTCCCTCCCTCATTCACTGCCTTTCTCCCTCCCTCCCTCCCTCCCTCTCCCTCGCTCTCGCACTCTCTCTCTCTCTCTCTCTCTTTTTTTCCCTCTTCCTCAGACACTCACTAGTCACTGCCTGAAGCAGTAATCGGACAACTCTCTTTCTCACTAGGACCGGGTCTCCTGAGATACGGCGCGGGGCTCCATGGGTTCCAACAACTAAAATGAAAAAGAAAAAAGTAGTCTTGTAGTTTACATTTATTGTGCTACAGATTCTACCAGCACGCTTTCAGAAAGTTTGCTGGCTGCTCTTCTGGACTGAACGATCTCTCTGTAGAAGATTTTTTTTTTTCTAAAGAAGCCGTAAGAAGGGATAAACACACAGGGATTCAACCATAATTGTAGTGAGTATGGCTTTAATTTGTATGTGATGTTTGGTATGTCAGTTTTCTAACTGTCTTGTCTATTCTTCTCAAATTTTGGGGGTATTTCAAGAGTGTGTGTGTGTGTGTGTGTTTGTGTATGTAAATGGGATTATCTCCTTTATTTGGAACATTTGCATCAGCATTTAATTTAAGATATAAATGTCAATTAAAGTATTCATATCAACAGAGCAGCAGGAGTAACCATTTAATTTCTGCACTTATCTTGTCCTTAATTGTTGTGGTACAGCACCTACGACACCTTTTATTATTCTAAGAATTGTAATACTGTTAAGCTATTCAAAAATGCCTATTGATGGTAATAATATCAAGCAAAGAGGAAGCCTTTAATCTTCACAGGTCAGCTGTAATTCATTGACAATGATAGATAAAAAAACTACAAAAATTGCTCTTGATAAATTCTTAATTTTCATTTAAGTGAACATAAATGCAACTCACATCAAGATGAAGAAGTCAATTTAAAAATGTAATATGATGTAATTTAAATAACAATTCATGCTATAATACAGTGTATTATAATAATTGCTTAAAAATCTCACTATAAATTCTATTTTTTATAATACATACAGTATTAGTACAATAGTTTTAGAAATTGAACAGTCCAATTTTTCTGTAATTATAAATAACATATGTACAAAAATGTCCCCTAACATTGCAAACCCTAAACATAACAACTTAATTTCTTTCTCCATGCATAATAAAAAAATAGCAAATACAGTATACTTTTTAGCATGAGAGTAATAAACTAGTTTGCAAATGTATCCGAACTCGCCCCTTTGAAATATGGGATGTTCTTCTGCTTGGCCCAGTTTACATTTTTGATCGGGCTAGGAAAACATGCTGGTCCCTGCAGGAGTCCCTTTTTGACTGGCAGAACAAACAAAACCAACACAGTTAAAGCAGTTGACATCCAATGCCATCTGCTGAGGCCAGGAATGCTGCGAGGAGACCTGAGAGGCTCTCGGCGTCTGACCGAGACAACAGGCCTCGGCTCCCGGCCGTGCTGCTTCTCCTCTCGCCAGCATTTCGCATGTAGTAAAGATGACTCACCCGCTGTAATCACTAGCCTCTCTAATTGAAGGATGTTCTGGTTTAATCTTCTACGTATGATCACAGGCTTACATCACAAGTCAGGGAATTATTGTGTGTGTGAAGAGGTATTTCATCTCTCTCAAATTGTGATTTTTCTTTTTTCAACTCGCCTTTCCTTTTTCCATCCTGTAATTCCTGTCATTTTCAAACGCCTGTTTTAAAAAAAAAAAAAAAAAAAAAAAAAAAAAAAAAGAAAAGGTGTGTGTCAGTAGATGAAAGAGAGGAAATAGAGAGGTTAGCCTGGTGAGCCCGACTGCTTGCAGAGTGGCCTCGGCTCCGTGCAGACAAACATGACAGCGTGTGTGATCGCCTGCTGCAACCATTCACTCACACAATAACCTTATTTATCCAATTAACAGATAATGAGCCGGCTGATTCGGGGCTGTTTACACTGTGTATTTGCTCTACGCAGGGAGAGATCAGGGTCTCTCCAGCCTGCCTGTGGAGCTCCATGCATGTGTAGCAGCAGTGTGTACAAGCAGGAGTGGTCGGCGGTGACGGTGGCATTGTTTGCCCAAGGCCTGATGCCGGCCGCATAGATGTGTCTAGCCTGCCGAGCCCTCTTCCTCTTCTCTCAGGGAGGAGATTGAAAATGGTGAAAGACACAGAGGGCTAATTGATCGAGCCTCACTGATAGAGCTATTAGTGAGGAAGAGGGAGAGGCAGCGCGAGAGAGAGAGAGAGAGAGAGAGAGAAGAAGGAAATAGGGGACCTCCTATTAAGTGACCCATTCTGGGTGATTAGTGGCCAGGGGTTGTTTACTAAATACTGTGGGGTGTGATTTTGTTAACACAGCCACTGTTTGGATCTGGAATATGTGGCTGAAAGAACAGGAAATGAGCTTTAAAGATTTCTGTCTCTTTCACTGATGTCCATTTGTGTGTTTGTTTGTAAACTGCAATAAGTTTACGTTGCGCGAGATAACAAGGAAGCCGCTGAGTTGAACATAAATTGTATTCAAAGAATTTGTACTGAAAATATAGCTATAGAAGAACGTTCCTCTGATCATAAATCATTTAATTCCTCTTTAAAATTAAAAAAAAGTGCAACTTTATTTCCTTCTGCAATGTTGATATGACCTAAGCAATTTTAAAATCCCCCCTTCCCTCCTTACCTGCGTAGATGATAATTAACATTAACACCATCGATCACTGCTTCAGATTTAGGAGAATAAGAAGAACAAGCCACAAGCATTCAAGTGATAAAATCGTTAAGATTTGTCACTGGAGTTTCTTTCATCTTTGTGTTGTAAAGCCTCTCGCGTCCTGCGGTGGTCACGGTGGTAGGCAGGTTGTGCTAAAATGTGCACCTTAAATCTTGTTTGATGGCCCCTCAAAGGCGAACTGGCCTTCTGGAAATCATTTTGGAGGTTGAAGAGCACAGTATTAACAGATTTAACGTAGCTATTCAGTGGATTGCTGGAGCAGCATGTCAGATTGAACCAAATGAGGGGGACAAATTGCATATCAACACACAGCACATCTGTTAATAATTATGATTTTAATTACAAGTAAAACATTTTAAATAATGTGTGAAACACTGTGTGCTTTTATAATTTGTTTGCCGCAAGTCTAATCCTTGTACCAAGTACAGACCAGTACAGTCCATCCGCATAAATATGTTTACAGAATACAAAAAAAAAAAAAAAAAAAAAATTAATTTAATTTTTTATCTAACAATAATAGATTTTAAAATGTTTTATTTGATTTTAAAAATTACTTTTATTTTGCTTTTCAGAAAACATGTTTAGAAAATTGCCCTCATTGTTCAAAATCATACCACCATGAAATTTCAGATTTCTGTCCTTTTTAATAAAATGTGCAAAATATGTCTTATCTTAAATACTTTACTTTTAAGGATGAAAAAATTACCAAGCTATTTAATGTTGCATTTGCTGGCAGCCGTCATTTTTTCGGCCACGTATAGAGACACAAGTGAAGTGTAGCATTTTGTAAACTGTGCCTAATTCCACTCACATCTGTGTTCAATTGTTGTCTGCATCTACATTCTTTGAGAGTGGATTTATTTTTCCTGGGCCACCATGTGGATTCAGCTGACCAGCTTAAGTGGGGATTAGTTGTTTTAAAGTTAGATTATGATTAAAGCATTGTTTTTCAAAAGTTGTAACTCACAACACATGGCTTACATAGACTGTAAAATTCAAAGGACTATAGACTATGCCCTATCAAAATTAATATCAAGTAAGGATGACACAGGGAGAGGAGAACGGAAATAAACTAAGCATATTCACTCGTTTTTCTTTTTCAACGTCATGTTTGGTTTGATTATTTTTATTTGCAATCGTAAACTTAAGTATATGAAAATAAATGTAAGTGATATAACTCTTTGCGGGAATAGTAACAAAATATGTAGCAAAGGTGAATTTACAATTGGTGCCGGGTCAGACAGCCTGCTTGCTGAGATGATCTATGCTAAAAGCTTGGCTGTGGCTTTGTTTACCTTTGGAGACGCATGTCTTGAAATAAGTAAAGTGAAACAAAAGGGCCAGCAAACAACTGTGAGTGAAGCGTGTTGTGGCACTTCTTCTTCTTCTTCTTCTTCCTTTTTTTCCTTTTTTTTTTTACCTCTTGATGACACTTCCAGCGCTTCATCTAGTCTGGCTTTGTTCTTGTGGGCTTCAAAGACCTGGCAGTTCAGGTTGAGCTAAGAAGCACATCAAAGATGCTGATGCAGACCTTTTTTTTTTTTTTTTTTTTTTTTTTTTTAAAACAATAAATATTTAGCGGCGCAGAAGAAAGGCTAGTGCTTTTAAATCCTTATCCCCCCCCCTCCCTTCTCCTCTCCCGTCCTCCCCCTCTGTCTATTCACCTGGCCGGTTTCACCTGCTGGCAATGGCTTAGACACCAGCATGGTAATGGCTTCATTGGCCTGGACTGCTGAACAGAGAAACCAGCCACCACACACACACACACACACACACACACACACACACACACACACACACACACACACACACACACACACACACACACACACACACACACACACACACACACACACACACACCATACCACATCTCTCCACCACAACGCGCTCTCTCTCCACAACTCTGTGATCGCTGTTAATGTGCTGTGGCAAAATGTGTTTCTCTTTCGTCTTTATGGCTTTTACCTCCGTGGACTTTTCTTTTCCAATAATACTTTAGTGTTCTTTACATCCCCTCTGCATATTTTAGTATTGGGAAATGTCAAGAGGAGGAACTGCTGTTGTCAGTATTAAGAATTGAATGTAATGGTTATTTTTCGCAATGAAGCCTGTACCATTAGCAGTGGGAGCGTAGGCATATTGTAAAGTTGGAATGGTATTCATGAAGGCTTTGCTTTGGTGTGAAGAGCAAAGCCTGTTGAAAAAAAGAAGGAAAAAAAAAAACCTCATGCAGCTCAGGTTACCCTGGCTCATGTAAACAGGCAACCATTAAAAAAATCATGCTAGAATTTTTTTTATTTTTTTTTTAAAGACCATTTCTCCTTTTTCCTGACCATTCTAATACCTTTGACCTTTTTTGGACCCTGTATTCCCATGGTGGGCTGGAGTCAAGGCTAATATAGTGTTATAGTCATGCGAGTATATGGCTCCGCTTGATGTTTGGAGAGAGACGAGCAGAGCGGGAGTGGACGGAGCAAAATGTAACTGTCAGCTAAAGGAGAGTAATAGAGGCATTCGTAGCGTCATAGGAAACATATGTGGCTCCATATGCTCTCCGTGTTCTTGTTTCCAGGCTCCTTCATTGTCTGAGATGCACCACTGATCTGGGGGCCTCTAAAGTGCCCTGTGTGTGTGTGTGTGATTGTGTGCATTTGTGTTTGTGTGTATGTGCACCGCTGATCTTGGGGCCTCTGAAGTGGCCTGTGCATAAGTGTGTGTGTGTGTGTGTGTGTGTGTGTGTGTGTGTGTGTGTGTGTGTGTGTGTGTGTGTGTGTGTGTGTGTGTGTGTGTGTGTGTGTGTGTGTGTGTGTGTGTGTGTGTGTGTGTGTGCATGCAGACATACAGACATGAGTTATGTGTCTCTGTGTGCTAAAAAAAAATACATAAAAAAAAGAATGATTTTGGATTTTTTTGTGTTTGCCACAGAAAAAGACAGGATTTCTATAATGTCTGGTGTGAGGGTTTATATATATATATATTGTTCTGTTCCTGCCTTTCGGTCCATTGGACAGGCTGTGAAGTTAGGAAGTGGAGTATGTCTGTGCTGTGCCATGGCCCCAGGCTGAGGCAGGCCCGCGGGAAGCAGCCCTGACGGTCATTAGGACCTGTCAGTATGCCGGGAGGGGAGTGCTGATAAATTTCAGATAGTGTCAATTGCAGATGAAAGATCTGCTGAAGATGCTAGGGGTGTCACGCTTGACTCGTCTCTGCTCAACAAGTCCCGTCTTCCCTCCAGCAGCAGACTACCTCAAGCAGGAAAGCGGGCAGGCCTTCTCCCAGCCTCTGCCGCCCCTCAGCCCCTGCTCTCCCTCGCCCCTCACCCTTCTGCCTACCTTCGCCCCCACAACCCCCACCCCCCCAACCCCACACCCCACACCCCTTCCTGCTTACCTTGGCTAAGCCGCTTTGCATGTTGATTGGGGGAGGGCTAATCCAGTTTGCAGCTGTCGTAGACCAATGATGAATCACCTTTCCGTCATTTGGCTGTGCTCCCTCGCTCAGGGAGGAGGGAGGACCTGGAGGAGGAAACAACAGCGGAGTAGGACTGCGGCTCGGAGAGAGAGAGAGACAATGTGCGCCTCTGTTCCCCCCCCTCTCCCCTCCGCCAGCCCTTCTCTTCCCATTCTGCTCCAGAATAACAATAATGTTTTCTAAGACAAGCCTTTTTTGTGTCATGGATGGCTCTGGACTGTGACATCGAGCTGCAATAACAAGGAGTGACATTGTTTCTGCTGCGGCAGGTGGAGGCAGGAGAAAGAAAGGGAGTGTGGTTTGGGAGGACTCAAAGCCATCTAGGTCCAGGTAAGAGCACAGTTGAGCCAGTGCCAGCAGCATCAGAGACATGTAGCTCTCGGAGATTGACTTAGACACTCTGCTAAACAACTGTCAACTTCTCTCAGCCTGCTGTGTTGTCTGATTGGAGATACTAAAGACTTTCTAGCTATCATCTAATGAGAAAAAAGTTTTAGCAAAGGAGGAGAAAACAGGATTAAGTAGTGTGAGATGTAGAAATAGTGGGGGTCCTTAATGTGCCTTAAACTTTAATTGTACTTTTATGGCGTTGTATGCTTGGAGTGTGTGTTATTTTTTGGGGAGATGTAAATTAATATATTTCTGGCAAAAGGACAATGCACCTTCCATAATAGTAGTATGTGTAAAAAAGACAGATTTACCATTTTTGTTATTGTTTATTTTTATTATTAATGTTTTTTCCACTTGAAATGTGGTCTATTTGATTTGTAATATAATGCTGAAAAATATATATATATATATATATAATATATTTTCCATTAATTAAATTGGACTTTAACCACAAGAAAGGACTACATTTGCCATGCTGTACTGCAATGTATCATAATATCATAACATTATAATATCATCTTAAATAGAGTAAATGCACATAATCAAATTTCAGTATTTCATCTTTTTATCAGATAAATCTGGTAAATTTGTGCCATCTGATAGCACTCAGAATAGTCAGAGTTTCTTGAGCGTTTATCTTTGTGGCCTCGTGTAAAAGGCTAATGTTTATCGATAGCAGAGATACCCAGAACTCCGGGATATAATTTAAAATGTACAAAACATTTTGTCTTAATTCCATTAACTTATTGTTGCAATGAAAACTGTGGCAGAGACAAATGGGGTCTTCAGTTTGTGGCCGTACTTTTCAAATCACTCGTGCCTTCTTTATTCTACATTTTCTTTACTTGATTAAAATCCTTTGAGTGCACAAATGAGAAGATAGAATAATGTTTTAAGTGGCGTGGTCTTTTGTATAAACACAGAAACAATTAAGGAGCTTGCCAGAGCAAACACATGCTTCATGAGCTTCTCATCTGCCTATCACTGAGGCATGGACTCTTACAATCAAGCAGAGTGCTGCACTTTTAACAGGCACATTAACCGTAGCCTCAAACCAGCAAACATCTGTTAACAGTCTTCAATACCACACAAAACGATAAACACTTAAGGCAATTTTTGCTTAAAGATACATCGGAGTAAATTGACAGTAAACACTTTGCGTTCGCTTCATGTTAAACGGTGACTTGCAGTGAGATTGTTGTAATGAGAGAAATCAGAATCTTCCATGTCAAGATGTTTACTATTCATTTCATAGCTCACTATTCCAATCTGTTTTTGCTTGTGCATATGTGAGTGTGTGTGTGTCACATTTTGGCTTGTATATATCTTTCATCTTCAAATGTTAATTTGTCATTGTCATATGGCATCACTCAAAAACATCAGTATTTAAAATTCCGTTGAATACATCACGTGCCAGGTAGTCATTTGTAAAATTGCAGTGAATAATGATTTTTTTTAAACGTATTTCTACTGGAATATTTTTTTTACTCACAATATTACCTATATTACCTATATATTTTTTTTACTTAGTAATATCACCACCTTTTTATTCATATAAATCTGGACAACTGAATTAGGCATATTGTGCACACTGCATTGTGCACCCGAGCTGCGTGTCTTCCCTGAAACCAGAGTGATATGTGTAATTTGATTTGGTGTGTGCACGTGTGCGTGTGTGTCTCGTCAGGTCTATGGAAATGCAGGATCTAGCCAGTCCTCACAGCCGAGTAAGTGGAAGCAGTGAATCTCCTAATGGTCCCAACCTCGACAACTCCCACATCAATAACAATTCCATGACACCCAATGGCACTGAAGGTATGTCCGCGGTGCAGTTGCTCTTTAGTTGCTCTCTCTGTGTCTGGTATGCTATTGTAAATTTGAAAAAGGGCCGTAAATGGTGGCAGAAGCTTAATTGTAACATTCAATTTGAAACTGACTTTTTGATATGAAAGTAGTTCAGTGTAGCAAAAAAAGGGTTGTTGCAAAAAAAAAAATGTAATTCTTTTGGGGTGAATTACAAATACTTTTTTGCAGTAGTATAGTATGAAACAGCCAGTAAAAAAAAAAAAGTAGAGCATGCACTTCATATTTGCTGATTTGCAATGTAGATTCTAGCTTCAACAATTCAGTGCTACCAGAAGTTGTCTTCCAGTGAGTATTAGCTGTTTATTTAAGTAGCCATGTAATTATTCAAAGCCCACAGCATGGAAATGACGGAGTTTTGCATGAGGTCTCCACTGTACATAGTTATTTACTCAGGTGATTCACCTGTGTTTAAATCTGAGCCTTTGTTTAGTGAAGCAGTCATGCCCATGTCACAAACCAACACATCCTGACTGTCACGTAAGCTTCGGGTTAGTCTGTGCCTTGAGCTCAGGCTTTACTTACTTTGTGTATTCATGACACAGGGCCCGTGGACATGGTGCAGACTGTCATGTGTCTCTTTGCCATTCTTTCTTTCCCCTAGGTGATAACATCACAATGCTTACCACTGCAGACTGGTTGTTAGGTTCTAACTCACAGTCCGCTGCAGGTTCGTCCACTCTTAGTGACACAATGAAAGGACAATACTTGGTGTTTTCAACTGAGAGCGAGAATGAAACCACTCTTTGTAGTTCACCTCTTTGAACCACCTAATTCACTTATAAAGACATTTAATTTATGTTTTTTTAAACGTCAGCTGCTAAATTTTAAAGTTGCCTCAAGTATTGTGCCTTTCATTCAGAAACTCTTTGGTATTTGCTGTTGTGGTATTCTGTTCAAGCATGATTTGACACCGAGTGGATTTGATTCCATTGTTAATGAATGGTCAGATTGCATACTGTGCATTTTGTTTTCATTTGGTCGTTCCATGCCGTTTCCTGAATACAGTGGTTATTGTGTGCTCTGTGACCTGAGTGTGTCCTAGTTTATGCATGCAACCGTATCACTATTTTTTGGTCTGTGAATTTTTCAAAAGAATTTTGCCCCATCGTAAACATATGTTTCTGCACTGAATGAGCATAGCGGAAACATGTAAAACATGACAGCTAATAGCTTCTTCAACCATGAGGGATTCCACTGAGCATGACTCCCTTGCCCACATTGTCAATTTGTTTTGCCAAAAAGGGGAGGAAAAAAAGAAAAAGAAAAAGTCCTCCAGCCCGCCTGAAGTGAAATGGATTGATTTCAAAGATTCCTGAGCTGTCAGAAAGCTGTGAAATTGTCTTTGCAGATCTATCGCTGAGCTGTATAATGGAGTCAAGGTCAAACAGCGTTCGCTACACTCTTAAAAAGATTTTATACACCATACATTTCCTTGACATTTCAATTGTAGTCGTACATCCCTGCGGAGCTCTTTTTTATCTGTGACTCTAACACACATCTTCAGTCATTTTTATTTCATGCTACATTATTGATAAGCCAGTAATTTATAAATAAATGTAGATTATAATGTCATTCTTTTTGCCAAGTAGAATGTTCTGTCAAATTAAAGTTTGATTTATAATGTGCTTGGAAAGAAGTTAAAATACAAATCTAAGATAAATTCATGCGCTTTACATTTGGAAACGCCTCAAGCGCAATTCTTAATTTAAAAGATGAACCTAACTCTATTGCACCATCAGACAAATCCCATCAAAAATTATTTAATATAATGATAAAATAGAAAAATATATCTGTAAACCATTTGAACAGATACAAATGTAAGAGTTAATGTAACTGTTGGAATGTTGTTTGACTACACCCTCCTCCCTTTTGCAGTTCTGTTTTTATTTTAGCATTGAGTTATTTTTGTTATATTTTTAAAAGATAGTCTAAAATCCTGAGATCTTAAATCTGATCTTTTTTTATTTTTATTTTCTTATTCTTTCAGACTTGATTTGGTGCATTTGGTGACAATGTGGCTTCTTTGTTCGCAGTTAAAACCGAGCCAATGAGCAGCAGCGAAATCGTCACCTCAGTAGCAGACACCTCTCTAGACAGCTTCTCAGGATCAGGTGAGGCTGGAGGACTGTTGAGTTTTGTGTGTGTGTCTGTGCGTGTGTGTGTTTCTGGCTGCCTCCCTCATAAACACACACACACACACACACACACACACACACACACAGCTGTAGAATTGATTAGTGAGAGATGAGCCTAGAGATGGGTGACCTATGCGCTGGGCCCCAGGAACAGTCCCTACAGCTAAAACACCAATATGTGTGTCCGTGTCCGTGTGAGTGTTTAAGCACAGGCAACTCTACCTTACCTTTGTCAGCATATTTATATGCTGTGCTTGCTTGCACATGTGTGTGTTTTGTATGCGCGTGTGTGTGTTAACACTGCTGGTTCCCATGCCAGTGAGGACTGAATTATGACCTGTAATGCACTGAGCCTGTCTGTCCACGGCATCCCAGTGGCCTTCACTCTCCACGGGCTGTTACTCTATCGGCCCGTCAGAGACAGGGGTTTCACACCGTCCTCTCAGCACGGGAACATCACACACACACACACACGCACACACACACATAAACACACACACACAGAGGGACATCGCTTCATAAATACCTCAGAGCATAATACGCATTTTAGGAATTGAAAGAAAGAAATAATCACTAATGCGATAACTTTTCAGCTTATTTCTTTTTCCATCCTCACCAGTATCTATGTCAACCTACGGCACTCTCTTCTATTTTCTATAAACATTTATTAATAGTACCGCATCCGAACATGCACGGTTTCATCTTGCTGCTAATTTTCCTGTATTTCCTTAACTGTTTAACTAAGTACTCGATACTTAACTCTAGAAGTGCATAAATCACTGCCATGACTTTTGTCTCTGACAATATTAATGAAATTTAGTAATCTTATACCCTGATATCCTCCACGGGGAAATCCAAAGCTCCGTTCAGAAGAGCAGGTTTTGTCCGGTGGCAGGTGCTGCTGATGTGGGAAAAGTGTTCAATATTAATAACGTGTGTGAGGGGTTACAGCATACAGTTACATACAGTTAGCGCTCCCCCGCAACCAAATCCCTTATTTTACATGTCACGACCAATTAGACAGATGTTTCTTTAACAACTGCATCGCTACGCTGCTGGTTAAATGCGAGTAATACGGCAGAACTGTGATTGTTGCATGAATATGATTAAATGTGGATTTATTATAAAACTTTCATTTATTAATGTATTGTTATATAATTTGAAGTTCACCTTTTGTGTTTTATTTCAAATGAAGATATAAATGTGTTATGCCTGCTTTAAAAAAAAAATGGATTCAGTTTAAACAAATAAAACCTTTTTAAGTCTTGCAGGCTGGATATTTTGTGTGTCAGCAAAATAATATTTTTTTTAGATCTATTTAACTTTTTTAACCTAAATTAATATTTTAAAATTAGGAACTGAAGCTTGCAGACATGATTATGAACACAAATATAAAGTGAGTCGTTACTTTAGAAAAAAATTACGAGCACTGTGTTCCTAATATAACTCCTAATGCAGATTTAAGACAAGCGTACTGCTGTGAGTTACTTGTGGCTGAACTTTCTCAAGTTAACAGCACCGTGGAATCAAATAGTCGTACGCTTAATGAAGGAATGATTATGCAGTAGCACTCATTACCTGCAATCAGTGATGTCACTTCCAATGTGGTTGTGGCTTGAAAGGACCAAGGCAACTGAAGCCAGAGGCCGAGACTGATTCAGACCATCCTGTGTGTGTTTACACCAGCGGTCGTCATAGCAGCCCAGAAGTCTCTCAGAGATACGCGGTTCAGCAGAAAAACCTGATGTTTCTTACCTGATTATTTTTGCTTCGTTATTGCTCTCCGGTTGTCAACCTTAAATGAGGTTACTGAAATAAATACAGTAATGCAGTGTAATTACTGTTTCCTTGGAATCCAGAAGTTCTGTTGGCAAAAGATAATATTTACCTTATTTCTTAATGTTTAAATATGTGCTTGCCTCTTTTCTTTTTAACTTTCCTCAGCTATTGGAAGCAGTGGCTTCAGCCCAAGACAAACTCACCAGTTCTCTCCACAGATATACCCTTCCAAGTAAGGCTTCTTTTATTTTTCTTTAAAAAATAAGCAGCATCCAACTTGATTTGGCTCTTTAATTAGATCCTTGTGCTAGATCGGGAGTTTTCGACTGGCTTTGTTTGCCTGGATGTCTGCAGCTTGCGCACTCTGAAATCTGTTGTAATTATTATCTTTCAAAAATTTCCTTTGCCATTTATTGTTCTTCCACTATGTCTATGAGCTGTGCGATGCTATCGGTCCTACAGCTTGGCTCAGTGTTTGAAATGAAGTAGCGCAATCACAAGGAATTTGTCAGTTAGCAAAGTTTGTGTTATGGTTTCAGGGGTAAAACATGGTCGCTATTCTTCCTGCCTTCCTTTTCTCACTTTTGTCTTTTGTTTCTTTTCTCAAATAGCAGAACATATCCGCATATTCTTCCTACCCCTTCATCCCAAAATATGGCTGCGTATGGGCAGACGCAGTACACCACAGGAATGCAGCAGGCCGCAGCTTATGCTAGCTACCCCCAGCCTGGCCAGCCCTATGGTATCCCAGCCTATGGTAAGATTTCTCAACACACATCAAAACCTCCTCATGTCTTGCGAAAAGATGCATGTTGACTACAACTAAATATTTTTCCTTCCTGAAGGTCGGATCCAAGACCTTGCTCATAACAAACCTTGTTCCCACAATTCCTCCAGTAAAGCAGGAGCAGCAGAGATGCTGACTTGTTGTTTAGTTTCTGCATACTCTCACTCTTCATCGCAATAAAACAGAATTTGCTCGTCAGGCTGTTCCGATAGATCTGAAAGATTAATGATACAAATCTGAAAACAAAAACTGGTTTCCTCTGGCATCGCAAGGGAAAGCACACAGTACATGGCTTGCTGTAGGCTTTATTTGTCCAAAGTCTTTGGAGTGTTTTGACCCCAAAAGACTCTCCAATATGTGGAGGAATTTACACTGTTTATTTGAATGGAGTCCTGCAACCTACCGCTGCATAGAAACTGCATCGTGACTGATTGAATGTAAGCAGTGGCCAGTTTAACTCGGAAACACAAGCAGGATGTTTGATTACTTGTGCATCTTTTCACAGATGACCTATATTAGATGATAATAATAATAACACTAATGATAACATAAAATCAAACAATCATAAGCCTAACACGCTTTTTGGTTTTACAGCCAAGTTGACAACTCCTTTGCAGTAAGACTGAACCCAGTGTGAGATAATATATCTAAACAACTTAGTAGTAGTAAATATTCTGTGATAGTAAAGCTCCCCGTCCTTTGTGATAAGTGTGTTATGCTAACACGCAGCGGCTGTGTCCATTGGCTTTGTCCAGTGTTATTTAAACCTGTGTGTTGACGGTTGTTTGTGCATCAAACCGATCTGGTGTCACTAACTGATTTAGGTCCATTGTGGGCAGGCATAAAGACGGAGGGGGGTCTGACCCAGTCCCAATCCCCGGGACAGACCGGCTTCCTAAGCTACAGCTCTGGCTTCACCACACCGCAGACAGGACAGGCCCCCTACAGTTACCAGATGCAGGGTGAGGACATCTTTGTGAATGCTTTGTCTTTTTCTCTGTGCATCTTCACATATCTATTACGGTATTTGAAAGGTGTCAAACTGCGGCGTGAGATGCCATCACTCTCTCTTAAAGCTGGCAGCAATTTTACGCTTGTAACATGTTTGCAGCAAATTAGCTGAAATGACTAACATTATGAGTGGTTAAGAAAACAACAGAGCAGACTTTGGTTCAACGACTATATATGGTTGTTGGTACGCGTTGTTTCTGCTTCGTTCTATCTGTGTATCCTTTATTTGTCCTTTGTCCTCATCTTTGTGGTCTCTTTTACATTATTTTGCCACTATCACTTTTTTCCGATATGTTTCTGCCATGTGTTCCCTCTGCTTTGACCATCCAAATAAGGTTCAGTGTTCTTTTTTTTGTTTGAAGTTTAGAGAAAGACGTTTCTGTCCTTGATTTAATAGCATGCAGAGCCAGACGGATTCACAACACGGCCCTCACACTCCCCAAAAAGATTGTTACATCCCGGCGGTCGTTATTTACAGCCACGACGGCTGCCTCCCTCTCCTCTCCTCCTAAAATAATCAACACAGATGGAAAAATGGCAGGCACTTAGGAGGCACCAACCATGTCCTCCGCACTCCCCAGCATTTGTTTTTTCTCTC
The DNA here is from genome assembly GCF_027596085.1 of Anoplopoma fimbria. NCBI lineage: Eukaryota > Metazoa > Chordata > Actinopteri > Perciformes > Anoplopomatidae > Anoplopoma > Anoplopoma fimbria. Next base: position 21,031,062 of record NC_072469.1, read on the forward strand.
CCTGTGATCATATTTGTATTTGTTTTAGAGCTGAGACCATAGAGATTTATGGCCTTGAAACCTTAGAAAGATGTTTGAATGTAGATCGGGCCTTCTGCCATATAGTGTTTCTATTATTCCCTTATTGTGTTGGTTCATAAAGCCTCTGTTCCACCTGCAAGGACAGTTAGCAAACAGCTACAAAGCCTTTGTCTTCTCTGCTGTAATATCTAATGTTTGACAGTAAAAAGAAATCTCCACATGTTGTTGAGAAGCCTCCAGAGCATCTCACAATAAATAACGCCAGCTCAGCAGCAGATGTGGCACGGGGAAGCCTCTTTTCCACGCCTCTTAACCAAATACAGTCGGCCACAGCCAGAGTTTTTACAGCGTGCAGCCCAGCGCCCTGAAAAAGAAGAGAGAGAGAGAGAAGAGGAAGAAAGGGAACGAGAGACGGACCATGTACAGCAGAATGTTCAAGCTGCTATCCTGCCCTTAGTGGTTTAACTCACGATGACAGTATTATGTGCCCATTCATCTTCTTAGTATTATGCTCTTACTGAAGTCTTTCTCTTTCCCTCCGTCTAACTCTGTCTCTCCCTCACTGTCTCCTGCTATCTCTGGCTATCGGATGCCCCACGTAGCGTTAAGTGCGTTAGTATTTGACAGCCATGTTAGATGACAGATTGACCATTATTCTGGCCTTGAGTTCTCTAACTGTGGCTCTGGCCCTCTGCCACACCATCATCATTACTCTCTCTGGCCTATTGATCCGCCTGGGTGAGGTGCCTCGGGCCTGGGTGTCCCCCACCAAAAGACTCTACACTAACCCTTCACATCTGACACCCCCCCTTCTCTGTCAGTGTTCCCGCCACCAGCCTGTGGCCAGCTGTCAAGGCGGAGGACGATTAGATTAATGGTTTCACTTCTTACTTTCTAGTCTGATGCCATTAAGTTTTTCGTAGGAGCTAAAGTCGGGGCACCAAATCGTCAAAGAGACCTGCGTTTTTATGCGCTTCGGTTTTGCAGCGCCCTGTGGCAGTTTGTGTAATGCATCTCATGGATTGTCACAAATAAGGTGTGTGATGAGACAGGGAGATTGTGCTGATGGTGGGACTGAGCAGATGCTAATTAGGTGAATAATTGGATTCCAGCATTCTGTCCCAGTGGCAGTGCGCGCTGAAGAAGCTGAAGCCTCGTCTGCCTTTTTTAAAAGGAGAGCCCCATCTGGACTTGATAGCCTATTCCCAAGTGGGGCATACGAACTTCTGCTACAAATATTGTGCACTGATGATAGACATAGCCCATGGCAAGGGGACTGATCAAGCAAAGCAAATGGACTTCCAATTGTGGAGCCAGAAGGCAAGAGGGGAGGTGGAGAGGAGGGTGGGGGGGATGATGTCTGGTCTTGAGTGAGTGAACTAACTGGAGCAGGACAGGGGGAGGGAGAGAAAACATGCCCCCCGGGGAACCACAAGACCCCCTCTTTCTCCCCTCTTTCTCCCCCTACTATAACCAGCACCACCACCACCAACAGCATGGGCTCATTCTCACTGCAAGCAGGGGTCCCCCTCGGCTTTTATGTGGCTCCTTGTTCTCCACAGAGCAACCCTCAAACCCTGCCAATAAGAGCTTTATGGCCGTTTGAACCGCGCATTAGGCTTAGTTGTTGTCCTCCACGGCCGTACTCCTCCTTGTCTCTGTCACATTGTTCTGTTAGACTTTCACTTGATGTTGAACCTTCTGCGGAGAACTCACAAGTTTTGAAATTCCACCACGCAGGCATTGAAATATCAAACCAACAAAGGGAAAGATCAGTTCTGATTAAAATAACCGGTAGAGGCCAGGATGAGGAACAAGGTAAAAATCTGCTGTGTGTGTAATTGCTGGAAGCAGAGAATGAGAAACTGCACAAATAACTAGTGGATCCTGGTAATCTTGGGAGCTTTGGGAGGTATTTGTTTCTCTTTTTGGGCCGCAGCGCTGGGTACTTAGCTAACTGACAAGGCCAAACATTGCACTACGTCTTTTCTTTTCGTGGTTTCCATACGGTACCCGTCATGCCCCCCCGCCCGCACTTCCCTGATCCTTTCCCCCTGATCTAAAAGCTGCTTCACGTTTGTCACGGTGTGGGAGGGCCCTCCTGATGGGGCCAATGACCAGAGGATGAAAGGAACTCCCTCTGTTTGTCTCTGGGAACAAAGGTGTAATTACGCCCCCATTTAGAAACAGCAAATTTATCTCCCCCCTTCCGTTTTCACTCAAACTACGGGATATTTTTTGGCTTCAGGAGGATCACCGCGGTGATAATTTAAGGCGCTTTTTAAATAATGCAATGGTAGTGCTAATTCGTGTCCCCTGTGGATGTATGGAGAAGTGATTTGTCTCTTTATGAACAGAAGCGTGTCATAATGCCCATGGGTTTTATTTGTAAAGGTTTGACTAACTGCAATGACAATTTGGTGCAATTTTCTTTAAAACTTAACCCTCTGTTACTTGGCAGCAAAAGTCAACAACTGCCCAAAACCTAACTATTGTTATTGTTTTATATATAGGAGTGTGTGCTAACAAATATTGTTAAAATGCAGAATAATGCACATATACCAAGTTGCATAAACAATCCTATAACAATTGCGAGTTTTGGCCGTCACAATGAATTAAACTTAAGTGAATGCAATATTTATGCTTTGTATTTAAAATGCCTACTCTAAGCATCAAACAAGATGCTTCTTACTCTCAGCTGACCAATCACAAGCTTGTGCTTTGAGCACTTTGTGATTAACTGCTCGTTATAAACAACATGGTTGTGGCTGCAGGCAAAATAATATCTAGCTAATAAATCAGCTTTATTTGGTTGTATGTTGTGGTGTTTTAAAAAATATTTAAGTGCAATAAAACAATTTTGCTCACACAGATCATTGAGTGATCTCGATCAAACAGTGGGATCATATAAGCTTTAATACACACAGCTCTCTCATGCTCTCCCTGTCACCCTGATTTCTCCCTACCGGTCTGAGATCCTCCTTTAAGCTGCTCCTCCTGACATGACAGTACAGGTGGATGTCCGCTGAAGGGAGAAGTCGTACCCCGGGGGCCCGCCGCTGCTCCTCTCCTCTATTACTCATGTCATGTATATTATTAAGCCATTAGATGCTATCAACACTTTTGAATGATTTAATTACCCAGGAGGACCATCCTTAGAGGAACATACATATTCATTGGGGCTGCATGTCAGCAGGAAACCCCCTTCTGTGCTACTCACTGCGACCTCAGCCCTCCAACCCAATACATCTCTGTCTCACTACACTGCCCATGCACACCCCCCCCCGGCACCCTCATGCTCCATCCATCGTTCCTAACCCCCCCCCCCCCACCCCTTACCTTCACCCCACGCCATCCTTCAGTAGCTCACACACAAAAGTCTCTTGTCTTCCTCACATTGTGCGGGCTTGGACGGCTGTGGGAGCAGGTTCTGTCCTCCCCTCACCCCCTCTCTGCCCCCCCTCTGTCATTCATCAGGCCTGATCCAATCACTGATAAGGGAGGAAGAGGAGAAAGATAAGGCCACTTTTGGGAGCGCTCCCTCAGGCCTCCCTCTGTTCACCACCTCAAATAGTTGTTTCACAAAAGAAAATCCTTTTTACCCCTCTAACAATGTGCCATTTCATTTCTTCACTGCACTGCCTGAGGTACTGCAGATTTTTTATAGGTGTTGTTGGATAAAATGTTTTTTATATATCACTCAAAAGTATTATTTTTCCCTAAAGGTGGTACTTTCACAACAACGTCAGGATTGTATCCAGGAAACAACTCCCTGACAAACTCCACTGGCTTCAACAGCACACAACAGGTAGCTGTGCACTTCCTTCAGCTCATTCCATTTCTGTGATCTGGTATCAGTAGGCAGCTATGAGTTTATGCGAGTTGGAATCCCAGACTTCTTTCCAACCTGGAAATCTTTATGAAACATGCATACTCAATATGTTACATTTCATCCATGACACATTCAAACATAAATCACTCAGGATGTCAAAAGATTTGTACGCAGGATTATCTACTGCACTTCCTCCAACACAAATGTATTATGCCACAGAGAAAAGGGAGAGGTAGAAAAAAACCAAGACAGATCGTTGTCCAGATGTCGGACGGAACAGACATGTGTTTGCATTTATGTTTTGGAATCTGCACTGTAAAGTAGCAACACTGGTGCAGGGCATATCTCACATTACTCTGCCAAACCTCCTACTTCTCTCCCTCAGCTCTGCTACCTTTTGTCTCTCTCTCCACCTTTTTGATCTAGATATTCTGTTTTTCTTTACTCGCCTTATCTTTATATGTAACCCACCATTTGGCTTCTCTGTCTGTCTTTCTCCACAGGACTACGCCAGTTATCCCGCCTTTGGCCAGGGGCAGTATGCTCAGTATTACAACAACTCACCCTACACTTCACCCTACATGACAAGTAACAACACCAGCCCAAGCACGCCCTCCACCACCACCACCTACACCCTCCAGGAGCCCCCCACTGGCATCACCAGTCAGGCCATCACGGAGAACCCTGCAGGTAAGAATCAAACCTCAGGGTCACGAGGATGCCTTGTGTAACCTGAATATCAGGAGTATTGATGCTGCTAAGAGCCATGTTTCTTTTTCAAACAAGCGGGCCACTGAACCCCCTTTTTCTCACTGACTGGAAGTTGCTGCTGATAAGAAAACATGAGCTAAAGGCCAACAAACTGTATTTGTCCTAACCCAAATGCACAAAGGGAGGAGTAGGAATTGGTTTGGGGAAGAAAAAAAGTTCAAACTGAAATCGGATGTAGCGTTTTCCATAATTTCATGTGACATTAATGTATCATCTGGCAATCAAGCACTGATTGTATCTTTACAAGTCAGTTAAAATGTTATGACTACATTTGAAATTGTCATCAATCAACACCAAAGACATCAGGCTTTAACTAAACGTAATTTCATACACAGTCGTCCAATTTATATAAATTACATCTCTGATATATATAGTTGACATGTTCTCCATTACCGTTTCTTTATTAAATCAGTATGCAGCACAATAGCTTTTAGTATCTGTGTTCTGCAGCTGATTTATGATATGTTTGTTACCTGTAGGCTTGCATAAACACTAAAAATGTCCCAGGAAGCTGTCTGTCCCGCATCAAGACAAATGGTCACTCGCACTTCTTTGCTAAAAGCAAATAACAGCTCATCTTCGATACGCTCTTTTTATTTACGCTCTCCTCCTTCCTTCTTTCCTTCCTCTCAGCAGAGTACAGTACCATCCACAGTCCATCAACCCCCATTAAAGATTCAGATTCGGATCGATTGCGCCGGGCCTCGGATGGAAAGTCACGTGGCCGGGGAAGAAGGAACAACAACCCATCACCGCCGCCTGACTCCGACCTTGAGGTAGGGTGAGCCCGCTACCTTGGCGACAGAAAGCCTCGCCCTGTCTGAGGCCCATGGACACTAATCCACTTATACGGCTGCCACAGCAGCTTTAACACTTGATGGGCATTCATTCTTAAATATTTGATTCCTTAACTATAAATGCATTATTGATGCATTGTGGAATATATGACATCACTGAACACATATATAAAGTTCTCATGTATACCTCGTAAATAAACAATGAGGCATGTGATTAAGTGAGTCATCGTTGAAGTGAATAATGTATATATTCTAGTCATCAAAGACTGGACACGAGCTTAGACTAACAACGGTAGAGTCGCACCATGAGCCATTAAACACTTTGATAGTGACCATATGTCATAATAAACTCAGAGGGCTCTTCATTAATATGATGTGAATTTAAACGAAGTTAATAGCACCCATTATAGCACTGACATCATGGCGTGTTAACATATCTAGTTAATTAGTTTGTCGCTATTGATTACGCTAATGTAAAGGGCAGAGAGGATGGAAAGCGTGCGGTGGGGTTGATGGGAGGAGTGTTGCGGTGACCATCCCAAGCAAATGGATCCTGGTCCCTGTGGCGCACAAATACACGCTCCCGGCCTATTGACCAGGAGGATCACCTTGCAGCCCTACAGAGTGCACCATTGATTTTGCCTCTTTTCTCTCTCTTTTTTTTGTTGTGTTTTTTTCGTCCCCCATCTCTCCAGCGAGTTTTCATCTGGGACCTGGATGAAACAATCATCGTTTTCCATTCCTTGCTTACGGGTTCTTATGCCAACAGATATGGACGGGTGAGTGACATCAGACTGTGGCAGTAGCGCTGCACTTTATCAGCAAAACACATAAATATTAAAAGAAAGGGGGGGGAAAAAAGATTTGGAGAGTTGGAAATGGCCAATGAGCAGGGGATAGATTTCACTGAGTCAATAGTGAGAAGATAGAGCAAAACTCAGAGTACAGATAATTGTTTCTTTTTTTAATAGGCCCAATGAGGCTTGACAAGTATTTGACTGCTCTTTGCAGCTGTTGGAGTTATGCATGGCTGGTCGGGGCTCAGCTGTAGGGGCTCACAACAGTTGCACTCTGGATGTCTATTGACACATCTTAAGTGTTCCTTTCTCCTTCAGAAATGCCACATTGTTAGTTTAATTAAGTGCTTCTCAATCCATCCTTTTCAGAGAGGGATCTCCCCGGAGACCCTGGCAGGAAACCGAGTCCACCGAATGTAATTCAGTCAAAAACTCAAACTAGAACACAGAGATTCTCTCAAACCTGCCTTAATTAGGATTCAAATAAGAAAAACATTACATATGTGTATATATAAATCTTAACAAACTTTTTTATTACTTTACTGGAAGGTTATTTTCCATCCCATGTCACTATGCATGCTTAAAAGATGAAGAGTTTACTTTTCCAGGCTTTGCTATTTGTTTTTCCATGTAAATTGCTTCTCTAAATTTAAACTTTCAAAACAAACAATTTGGGAAATAAAGCAAAATCGTATTCTCATGGTTTTGTTGAGGTCATAGGTTTTATATAGCATTGAAAGTGCTTCAAATCCCTGGTTCTTATTTTCTCATTTAAATATAAATACAATTGTATCAATTCATCTCTTTCACACTTTTTTCAAATAATAAATAAATCTCTCATTCTTTTTTTGTGGGGGAGCAACATTTCTAATCACCGGTTGTTTTGGCTATGGAGGTGTCTGGTTTTGAAGTCAAAAATGACATATTGCTCCTCATATGTCAGAGAGCTTAGCGTCTGTGACCGCTGCTCTGTGCCTTTGTTCTGGTATGAGGGGTGTTTGATGGGGGCAGTGTTTTGTTTTTGGGGTGAAAGAGGGCTGCCCCACGACCCTCCACTGTTTATTTACTTTGTCCCTCGGCCCTGCATGCTGGGTAAAGAGAGAGCTAAGGCTTAGGGAGCTGTGGCTCGGTGATGAGGGACTCTCCAACCACACACACACACACACACACACACACACACACACACACACACACACACACACACACACACACACACACACACACATACATGAACTCACACACACATGAACACACACACACACACACACACACACACACACGAGCATACACAGGGTCTCCAGTGTGCTCCTCTGAAACAGGAAACACTCCTGACTCCATAAGGGCCCGTTTCATCAGAACTCATATAGGATGTGACAGCCGCTAGAATCCCTCTCACTCTCTGTTTTCTCTTTTGTTCCCTCTTTTTCTCCTTCTCTGCACATTTCAGTCCCTTTTTTTTTTTTTTTTTTTTTTTTTTTTTACAAAGGTTTCTCTCATGCTCCAACTTGCTGACACTATCACATTAAAACAGCATTATAAGATGGAGACATGCTTATTCACAGCAACCACAAAGCACGCTACCTCAAAGCCTATCAGACACGCAGATCTGTAAACTACCTCAGAACAGAAAGTGAAGCAGACCAACATCCACCACAACAACCAGCCCTTCTCTTCCCTCCCGTCCGTCAGTCATGTCATCCCCATCTTAGTGGCATAAACAAAAAAGTTACTAAACAGTTTCCCCCCCTTTAGCTGCTCTGAGCCTACTATAAATAGATGTGTATCTGAGTGAGCACACATCCACACTTTCTCTCACTCACTGTGACCTCCCACCCACTCTCTCTCTCTGACTTTTTTTTTTTTTTTTTCTGTTTCTCATACACGCATAAACACACTGTTGCTCTTATCAGCTCTTTTAATTGGCATCAAGGCAGCTCACCCCCATAAAGCTGATGGCTGAGGCCAGCTGTGCTGCTATTGGGCTGGCCAGAGCTGGAGCTTAAAGTGGGTGGGGATGGATGGGGGGTTGTTATTGGTAAGGGGCTCAGAGAGAGGGGGGACTTGGCGCCCCAGCGGATGGCACTGACATCTCGGGACAGGTGGCACTGGAGCAATGACAGCAGCAGCACTTTGGCCTTCTGGCCTGCTTGTATTCTTAACTCCCTCACTGAGTGATTGTTTAGATTTAATTGGAAGGGATTCACCCGCGCTGGAGAGGACTGCCTTTTCCCACCAAACCAGCCCTTTATGCTAAATCACCCAACAGCGGCGGCGTTTGGGGAGACAGAGCTGGTTGTCGTGGGAGGCTAATTATTTTTGATGAATTCAGACTGAAAGATTGATTTGAAACTGGGAGGTTAAGAAGAAGAAGAAAGCCTCTAGAAGTGGGGATTGAGCTCTACTTGTGTGGTTTGTCTTCTGTCATTTTAGTGAAAACATAAGCATTGTGGTGGGTGACAGCTAATCAGCAGAAAGCTCAGGTGGGTCTTCAGGTGATTTATCTCTGTAATCCCTGCTTCTGGTCCCGTCTTTAATGCGGTCTCACCCAGCTGCAGACAATCCTCCTCCAAAGCCGGCTATTGTCTCCCTTTATCCTTTGCCAGCTGAAGACAATCTGTTGATTAAATATTTAAAATAAAAAAGGTATTCAATTTGTGCAACAACAAAATTATCAAGTCAGTTAATTAATTATATATGTTTTGTATGCTGTTTATGATCATAATGGTATGTGGTAGTGGATTTTCTTAATAAATGTATTTGAGCAATTTTATTCAAAATGATCACACAAGGTTTATATATTTATGTTAATGCTGAAAAGCACTAAAATTGCACACATTGTCACAGGCTCATTAACTATTTACAATGTAGTTCAGTCTTCTCTAGGTTTTATCTTACAGACAGTGCAACCCATCACCATTACAGCACGTGTCACATTACTGACAGAGATCAGGATTTAAGGAGAAATTGCCGTTGTGGATTCAGGGGGAATTGTTTTAATCACCTAGAGGGCAATCAGATGACGCATCAGCACAAGTATGTGGAGAATGGGCTATTTACGATGAGACTGTGACCCCCAACTCTTCTAAATCGACCGCCCCTCCTGAGAAGAGACATGCTTTTACTGCATTCGTTCAAGTCTGTGGCATTTCTGATGACTATTCTGGTCGCTTTCGGAGAGTCGTAAACGGACGCTGAAACTTTCAAGTCCCTCTAATGTCTTTTTTTTATGGGAATAGCCTGCTGAGGAATTTAAAGGGATTCTGTGTTAATTGAGTGATTTACAGGGAACAGAGTTATTTATCCTTTTACATTTACCACTTCAAATGGAACAAATTTACCTCAATTTTCAAAGGAAAATATTCTAATTTGATTTAATTGTTTTTGTCTTTTTTCCAGGATCCTCCGACATCTGTATCATTAGGCCTGAGGATGGAAGAAATGATCTTCAACTTGGCCGACACACACCTATTCTTTAACGACTTGGAGGTGCGTCTATTTTAATGTGTTTTCTCTTCTTTAAGCTCACTTTAGCTCCACTATGTTCTTGATCTTCACAAATGCCTTTTGTTCACCTTGTGATGGTCTTAGTGGTCAGAGGAATGTATAGCAGGAGCGTAGGAACAGTCCATCAAAATGTTAGTAAATGCAGCAACAACTGTCTCCTAGCGCGGAGCCTCTTTTTCAGTGAGCAGTCCCATAGATGTGAAGTATTACCTCGGAGCCCAAGGGATACCATTCATTTTACATGTGCCGTCAGTCTCTGTCATTCCTGGGTCACCAGGCCGGGCCCCCGACCTCCACCTCCTTCCCACTCCCATAGCGGCCAGCTCAATTTGTCAAGCTCTAGTGTTTCTGTGGCCGCTCTGTCTGTCTGTGTCATGCTGTGTGCTCTGTGTCGCAGTCCATCTACACCCCAGACCCTAGCGTCACAGTATGAAACCCCCCCACTGCCGCCACCTCCCCTCCCACGCCTCTTTGCCCTCCTGATTCATGTACGGCGAGTGTAAAATCTGCCTCTGGGGCTCAGGAATAGAGGGATCAAGGGTAGGGAGGTGTGCGTGGTTGGATGTTAGAGTGTCTGCTACACCCTGGGGAGAGGTAAAAAGACCAGAGGGTCAGGGATGCTTATAGGCTCAGACTGTATGTACAGAAAAGTGTGTGTGCCACATTTGTCCGTACATTACACATGCACAGACATGAAGTGCAGCCCGCTATCCTCCCTTCAGATCCAGATGTCTTACCCAGCTAACTATCAGCGCTCATCACATTTTAACAATAAACAAAGCAATTTATCTCAATGTTATATCCCTTAACACTATCGCTCTGTCCAATTCTCTGTCTATGATTTATATTTTTGCGATTTCTTTTTTTTTTTTTGTCCCTGCCTCCTGTCTCTTTCTCCCAGTGAATCTGATCACACTGACCCAGCACTTTCCCTCAGTGTCCTGCTTTATGCTGACCTCACAGTAGAGGAAATGTTTTGTTTGATACTTAAGTGTGAAGAGATCTGCGGCCAGTCTGCCAAGTCTCATTACTCACCACCATGTTCGGCGGTGTTACATGAAGCAAACCCAAGAAGGAGGAAAAAAAAAAAAAAGAGAGAGAGAGAAACACAGGGAAAGAAAACGTTCATACTCTCCCAGACAGACGAGTGACTAAGAGTCCAAACGCAGTCATTGTGATCAAAGTTAATTGGCTGCAATTGACTGGTTAAATATTTCCTTATGCCCTGGCCGTATAGAATCCATTGTAGCTGCACTTTATTTAATAGATGTGCCCCAATCATTTGAAAAGAAAAATGGCAGTTTGTGACAATGCTTAAATGTGGTTTTTGCTCAACATCTGTCCTGTGTTTTGATTTCTTTTCATGTGTGATAAAACCGTTCACAGACGAATTGGCAGCTCAGTCCGCTTATAAAATGATTGTAAAATGCGACGCGTATATTTCTTCTGCTCTATCTCAGCAACAAAATTATTAGATTTTGTTTTGACACTTTAAAGCTTTAGAGATTTTCCAGCTAAAACTAGAGTAGTATTATGACTGAAATAGCAACGTGTGGTCCGCTGCAAGAATGCTTTTTAGACAACCAAATTAAAGACCTCTCTGCAAACGCTGCAGTGATTGTCATTAACAACCATACCAGAGGAGGAGTGACATTCTCTTGAGGGCATATTGATCTCTCCTCTTAAACTGACCTGGGACAATCTGAGTGTTAAGTGCCAGTTCTCAGCAATGCCTAACCAGTTGTGTTTCCTCTCTGCTGATTTACAGCCCTCCATCTCAGATAAAGCTAAATAGAGTCCAACTATAAATACCACAGCCAGCAGCAGTTATGTATTTAAGCATGTGCAGAAATGCATATGGTCCATCTAATTTAGTCTAAGCCATAAAGGGAGACCCCAGAGGCTGTGCAGAAACACAGGTGCAGAGTTAGTGGCCTAACGGTGTGTGTGTGTGTGTGTGTGTGTGCGAGTGTGAGTGGTCCATCTAAGACTTAACACTGTTGTCCTGCCCCCCTCTGCACATGAACATTAAATATGGACTCAGTGTACCCATTTTATCACTATATGCGCAGTCACAGATCATTTTGCTTTTTTTTAAATGTTAGCTTTTAAGATCATGAATCAGTTTTAAATTCACAAGCGTTGTTAACAATCCTCCAAACATCACAATTAGTCATATTATGTGCTCAGCCTTCTGAAGCCACAGCTAACTTTCTATTCTTCTGTATTATGGTTCAAGTGTGTGTAAGAGTGTGTATGTGTGTGAATGGAGGCTGGAGAGCGTTGATAGAGCTGATGAGTGACAATTCTGAGGAAAGTCATAAAAAGAAAGAGGGCATGCCGAAGGGGTCAACAGGGATCAGTTTCACTCTTACGTCTCTCTCTCCCTCTTCCTCTTTTAACCTTTTTCTGGATCAGTGCTCTCTTTTTTTTTTTTCACCGTTAAATAGAATTGAAGGTGCGTCACAGAAATACTGCACCTCCCCAAAAGACTTCCCCTCCCAGCCCACACACTCAAATCTCTCTATCGATCGTTCCGCACAAAGCATCTGCTGCTCAGCCCTTTAAAAGACGGGTGTAGTGTTGTATGAACAGCACAGTCTGTTTTTATCCTCAAAAAATGCTCTCACTGAAGGAAGTTTAAGAAAAGTAATTCAAGGCAATATGATCTCTATTGATTTGATCTCCGCGGTATTAATTTTCCTTGTAGAAGAAGTTGTTTTTCAATAACTACAGAGATAAACATATAATCAATGTTACATCGAAAACAACATTTTATTCAAAATCTGAATTTTTTGTAAATTGTTAATAAACACCCTAATGGGCTAGGTAATCTCAATGTTTTCATTAATTATGTATTTATTTGAATAATTATAATATTATATTATATAATATATATATCATATTTTTTTCAAAATAATATACTAGTAATACTAGTAAATTACTTACAACATTTGTTGTTTGTATATCTTATTTTTTAAATATAATACATTTCCCTCACCATTTTCTCGCTAGTGGAGCTAATTGATGGGCTAAAGTGATGTGTATAATGAAGCCCACTGAGGCTGAGCTCACCAGGAAGACTGACAGCTCCGCTGTGACTCCGGGTGTGAGTTTACTGTAGGTGCGCTAACGCCGAGCAGTATGTGGGAACCAGGGGCCTCTCTCTATCGCTGGCCGAGCCCCCTGTGCTCCCCTCTCAGTGGGGTACGGGGGGCAGCCGTCTCCCCCTTCCCTGGGTGAGAAAACAACCCTCCCCGTCTGGAGGATAAAGGGCATGGGGGCAAACCACTCACAGAGAGAGAGAGAGAGAGAGAGAGAGAGAGAGAGAGAGAGAGAAGGGGAAAGGTCTCTAAAGGTGGGAACATTTTAAATTAGTCCACTGTTGCCTCCATGCCGTGTGCAGCCCTCTCTCACACACTTATGCACATGCAAGCTAAAAATGTTGTGCTCCAAATTCTTAAGACACACATGTGTATATATAATGTATGAATACTCATGGAAGTACCAACAGACTCTCAAACTCACACACACATACACATACCTGTGGAGCAAGGAGGTTTCAACCCTGGGACCGAGGCTGGGAGCTATAAAAGGCAGCTCACAGTGTCACAGGGTTGAAACCTCCTCTGTCACTCTCACCCAGGGGCTGCCTGTTAATGAGAGATGCTGTGAAACGCATGGTTACCTTTTCCTAGTGGCTGAAATGGCCCTCCAGAGCCTCTTAGTGTGGAGCCATTCTGTTTGTTTTATGTCCCACTGCAGAGAGTCAGATCCCAGTACTCGCCATCCATATGACTGGTAGCTTTATGGTGTTTTCCTTGATAGTATTTTTTTAAGGTTTTACTCACAGTAAGGAGGAACATAATGCTAACTGTGCTTTTCATTTGAATCATGAAGTCATTCAGTTGACCGGTCACCAACTGTACACTGTAGATTTGTTGCACAGGTTTTTATTCAGATTTCAATAACACTATCAGAACACATAAAACTGAACAACCAATCAAGATCTGCACCAGTGAAAAAAATGTGGATGCTGTTGAAACCAAATTGCTACAGTGAACTAAAAAAAGGCCATATTTATGTGTTGTATATTTTCTCAGATGTGCTTCTTTAGTTCTGATCACACTGATGTGGGTATTTCATCATGTGCCTGGCCACCGATGCAGCAGTTCTGTCATGCTCCTCGACATAACTCCATCACGTCTCGAGGCGGGGCCACTGATGTGTTTTGGAAAGACTACAGAGAGAAAGTGGAGGTTTCAAAGCCACCCTGTCAATCTTCGCTCCGCAGAGCTCCACTTCACCCCCGCCCTCTACCCGCTATCCTCAGACAGCCGACTCATGCACCAATAGGGGTTGAGGCTGCATGGAAAATATAACATTACTTTTTGTTGACAAATGATGTGTTTTTTAAGAATAGATTTCTTGTCCTGAATTAAACAGCACCTGCCCAGCATGGTCTGTGAAGGAATTGAGGAGAAACTTGCATAGATTTGTCCAAACAACAGTCATTTTGGCAACAATAAACAGTTTTTCTATGGATTACATTTGTTGCTAAGGGAAAATGCTGAAACGACTGAGATTTAATATTACATTTAGTGTCGCTCTCCTTGAGCTGTGGTTTGGACTGTAAACGCGCAAAATTGGAAATAATGAGAAGCAACTCATCCATCAAACATAACTTATTTATACTTTTCACTCACTACCTATGGGGTGATTCTTTTTTTTTTTTCAACTTTTCCAGTCATTATACTTCAAAAATTCAGTCTGCTCCGAGCAAAACGTACGTGTGCTCCCTCTTCCTGATCGTGTGAATTTTCGTCAAACCAGCATATACTTCTCTGTACCTGTGCTTTGTTTGGCGCCGCTGTTTGAATTCCGTGGCTGTTCAAGCACAGATTGTGGATTGGAATGAAGTGGGTTTGAAAGAACTCTCCCTTTGTTACCCGCATCCTGTGTTTGACCCCCAGGTAATCGCAGCCCCCCCTCCTACCTCCTTTCCTCCCCCCCCCAGACAGGGGTGCCTGTGGTGGGAACGGAGAAGGAAGTTGCTGGGGGTCACAGACCGCGGGGGGGATGACAGCCACTGCCGGTGGAGTGGCGGTATTGAGAACCTGCGAACCATGGATGAGCCTTTTTCACATGGCATTAGCCTGTAGGGTCACAAGGAATGCTGTGATGACGGCTGTTATCGCTCACACGGCGGTTGTGACCACCCACCCCCGCCCCAACAGCTCACCTGAGAGAGAGGGATGAGAGAGATGGGGCGAGTCTGGCAGCTTGTACCCAATAAGTGGACACTGACCTAGACCGTCATGGCAAAAACAAGGTCTTAAGAGTTAGTTTAGATAGCATGGTCCTTTCTGTGTTGTGGTAACAAGCATTGCAGACTTGGCCCGTCTTTCTTCTCCCTGCCTCTGACTGTTGCAGTCACCACTCTGAGCTCTCTCTCTCTCCAGGGCTGCAGGAAGACTCAGGCCGTCATCGCTGATTGCTTAATGACAGATGCCAGGGGAACAAAGAGGGCTCTGATAGCTTCCTCCGCAGTGAAGAGATTTCAGCAGACCGGTGGAAAGACAGAGAGACAGGGAAAGGAAGAGAGAGTGAATGATGTAGAGATGGAAGCGTCCCGAGACGGAAGCATCCTGTCTTCAATTGGGCATCTTTTTGGCATCCATTCCTGTATAGATGAAGACTGTTTTGGTAGCTCGGATAAAAGAGAAGAATGTGGCTGATACAACAGAAAGACATAGTGTTTGCTTAAGGAGTAATTGCGATTGGCTTCTGGTGGAGGGTCTTCACTCCTGAGTACAGTAGGAACATCTGGTGTGAGTTAGTGGTGATGTAGGTTTTAGAGAGACCAGTGTTTGCTTGGTGTGGGGAGGATGGGGGGGATTTGATGGACAAGACGTATTCAAAAGGTTCCAAGAAATTCTCTGCCTGCCCCTCAAAGTGCCACTATCTTGAAGCCCTGTCATTCTATTGTTAATGTAATACAAACAAAAAAATAGCAGCATGTTATTTTTCCTATCCACTCCAGCTATACGACTGTACTTAACTGACTTCAACCTGCACCATCCATGGCTCTGTGGTGTTTACGAGGCCTTCAAGTGCCTCCTAATGAGTACGTGTAAGGGTTACTGTACAACATTACCCACAGCCACCTCCTCTATTAGCTTTCCCAGTCCTCCCAGGAAGCCAGTGCAGAGGTTTATGCCAGCCCCAGCTGGGAATAGTAATTGTTGGAGTCTGCGCATTCTTCCAACAACTCCCTTCCTTTTTTTTTTTTACACACACACACACACACACACACACACACACACACACACAC
The DNA here is from genome assembly GCF_027596085.1 of Anoplopoma fimbria. Lineage (NCBI taxonomy): Eukaryota > Metazoa > Chordata > Actinopteri > Perciformes > Anoplopomatidae > Anoplopoma > Anoplopoma fimbria. The sequence goes on from NC_072469.1 coordinate 21,047,118, forward strand.
ACACACACACACACACACACACACACACACACACACACACACACACACACACACAGAAAAACTTGTATCTGGACGTCTCAAGCTCAGTCCAGCTGTTAATTAAGCATTATTATATCCACAGAATTAAAAAACTATGTAAACACACAGAAACAGAGAAATGTAAGGGGTACAGTGTATTTTTCTTGGCCGTTTGAATTTTGATTTAACACTTAACATTTGTTGAGGTTTGATGTGTTTATTAGCTTTGAGGATTTGGGAAAAAGTCCATGAAAAATCATTCATAATCAGGCAGCAATTATAATGGCCACAGTTAGGCCTAATTACTGAGACATATTTATGTGTTTCAAGTCATGTTGGAGTTCTGCCTTTGGCCCCTAAAGTAGGCCCATAATTAACATGCTGAGTAATACGGTTCTCACAAAGCTGTTTTGATCCATGCTGGCTGTCAGAATCTGAAAGAAACACATCACAGGGGAAGAACAAACATGAGGAACTATTGTCAGAAAACAAGGTACCAGGAGACGGCATACAATTAGGCAACGATGTACCAAACAAGTGTTTTGCCGTCGGCTGATTGTGTCTGATTCATCAACAAGTAATCACTGGATAATAGAAGCATTCCAGTCACTTGCACCAGAATGCTTTGAAAGGAAGCTTTACGAGGCGCTTAACCGAGGGTGCAGTTTTTTGTTTTCCTGAACAAACAGACATACCTCTACTATTTAAGAAATCAAGCACACCAATTCTTCTGGCTTGGGTTTTCGCTCTGAGAAAAACATTTTGGGGAAAAGTTTGTTGGTGGCAGATCTCCAAGCTAGGACAAATTGCTGCTTTCTTCAACTATCAAAGATCTGCTGGTGATTGGCTAGAAACAGATTTAGGCCACACACACACACACACACACACACCACACACACACACACACAACCATTACCCCATCTCCAACTGGCAGTCCATCTTCTGGAACGTGGAGCTCAGAGCTCGCTCCATGTGAGGTCACTTTGGATTCTCTCCCCCAGCCTTTACCCGCCACTCTCCTCCATCTCCACCTCTCTACCCTTCCACCCCCTTATCGGGGTGCCAGAGCCCCGGAGAGGAGGGGAGGAGGGGTCACGGGGTCAAAGTCTTTTCCTCTTTGGATCTGGGGCTTGCTGGGAGAGGCTTGGCGAGAGAATGGCTGCATTAGAGCAGGGGTTGGGGGTCAAGATTTTAATTCTGTTAAAGAACAGCTGGTTTGAGTTTCTCCTCACGTCGCTCTTCCCTCCCTTTCCCCACAAATCCAGGGAGATGAAAAATTTGTTCAGAGGGGAACCAGTAAAATAAAAAAGGTTTACAGTCCAAAGCCCTTACCCTTACCCTGCTCCAGCATTAGAGAGGAATGCAATAACGTCAGCATTTGGCCTCACTTAGATTGACTTAAAACAAGGAAGTCCTTTCTGTGTTTTGGTGTCTTAACAGCCGGATGAAACTTAATTAAAAAGCTTAAAAAATAGGGAGGGACTTTTCATACTTGAGACCGGAGGAATTTTCTCGCTTAAGTTTCAATTTCCATGAGAAATTATTATTTCACATTTAACTTTAAACAGGTGAGGCTTACAATTGTTGGCCACTTCACAACACATTTAAAACTTTTAACGTTCCAGAAAAATTCTTTAAACTTCTACATAGAGATATCAAATATGCTGTCTGTTATTCATTCTAGACGAGGGCTGACTGAAACAAATTGAGAATCTGATGTCACATTCAATTTCAAAGCCGTTTTGCTTTTAACAAGGCTATTGCTCAAACTCTTGTTGGCTAAATTGCTAGCCACCGCACATTTTAGCAAAAAAGAAGCTTTGCTAGTCTCTCTCTTTGCTCTGCCCGGAGTGAAATATGTTGATCTCAATGCCAAGGCAGGACTCCCTCACATTTTAGCTGGCTGAGGGGGGCGGAGAGAGGCGATGAAGGGGGAGGCACCAGAGCTCTCCTATAAATGGAAAACTAATAACAGATTTTTAGTCTGCTCTCTGCTGCGCTCTTTTGCCGGCTGACTGGCCCCCGGGCTGTGTTGGTGTGTGGCGCAGCAGCAATCAGAGGTCATAATTTCATTGGCGGTTAGCATCAGGTTCAATTTTTCTAGTGGGTTACATTTGCCAGAAAGTCTGGATTGTGTTACTGTGTACAGGCGGAATCAGTGCAGAGCTGCAGAATCCCTCTACCTTTCCAAGAGGAGCCGGGCACCCCCAAAGGGGAAGAGGAGTGTGCACATATGTTTAGAGATGCACACACAGATGCACACACAGACGCATACACATGCACAGACCATTAGTGCTTAAATGCACTTTATACATACATCTAGCCTACATACATCCCTCTACTGTATGTGTATATATATATATATATCAGTACTCGCAGACATATCTGTTCAAATGCCAACCTAGGGAGTGTTTGGAGTTGCTGGATTGACATTTAATTGGTTATGTCTGTGCGTGTGCATATCTTTGGACCCCTCTAGTGGTCGCAGTCCATTCTGACTAATGATGAGGTGGGTTTTTTGTCTGGACAGAGCTGGTGGGGGCGCAAGGAAAGAAAAATGTTGAGGACTTATTCAAAAGGATATAAAGAGAAAGTCAAGGCGAATGGGATTAGGAGTGAGGTGTCCAGCCAAAGCACAAATTCCTGAATGAATATGTTGTTTCTCGTGAGAAATTATGAGGAACATGTGGGGAGAATCCCTTCCCAAGAAAGAAATCTTCTCTAAAAGAGGACGGCATTTCTTGTAAGAGTGTGTGAATACTACATTAACCAAAGCATTTGTTTTGTGCCTTCCAGGAATGTGATCAGGTACATATCGACGATGTGTCCTCCGATGACAACGGCCAGGATCTGAGGTACAACACTAGAACACTTTGATTCTTGGTCAAAAAGTCAGAATGACCTGTGCCGTTTGCTTGCATCAATGTCCACACAGACTGTGCTGACAGACACTATATTTTTTTCTTTATCTCAGCACGTATAACTTCGGCGCTGATGGTTTCCACGCAGCGGCCACCAGTGCCAATCTATGTCTGGCCACAGGCGTGCGGGGAGGCGTGGACTGGATGAGAAAACTGGCCTTCCGCTACAGACGAGTAAAAGAAATCTACACCACCTACAAAAATAACGTCGGAGGTAATCCCCAACAAGCAGCGCGGTCCCTTAACAGATCTGTCAAGTAGAAATGAGTTTGCAAATGTATGTGCCCTCATTTGCGTGGGCGTTTGTGTGAGTGCCTGCGCGTGTGTTCTAAAAGCACACATGCCACACCACTTGGTCAGGGGTAAATTTTGAAAATTTTCAGTGGTATTTCTGAGGGCTGGTCCAACCTAAACAATGTTACCCTGCGTTTCAGGTCTGCTGGGCCCAGCCAAAAGGGAAGCCTGGTTGCAATTGCGAGCAGAAATTGAAGCCTTGACGGACTCCTGGTTAACACTGGCACTGAAAGCACTAACATTAATCCACTCAAGGTAGGACTCCAGTGAGGAAAATTGTACCCAGTCCCATACCGCACATATATATAAACTCTCATGTGGTGTAAATAAGTCAACATGTTCCCAAGCTATTGAAGAAAAATGGCAATGCTCTTCTGGATAGACTTTGTCTTCTGATATCTGAAAGTACGCTTAGAGATCCAACTTTAAAAGGAAGCTAAGATTTAATCCTTCAATGCAGGACATGTTTGAAGCCAATGATACATTGCGGTGTCTTTATTTTTTGTGTTTTCTTTTGTCCTCTTGTCTCTCTATTGCAGGTCAAACTGTGTGAACATCCTCGTGACCACCACGCAGCTCATCCCTGCCCTGGCTAAGGTCCTGCTCTACGGCTTGGGGATAGTCTTTCCTATCGAGAATATTTATAGTGCAACCAAAATAGGTAAATGTGTGATGTAAATCCTCTTTTGTTTTGCCCGCTGTGATCAATCTAACACTTTTGGGGACATAAATGCTTGTTGTTTTAGCTTGGGGAGTGTAAAAAAAGTTATGACACACGTGCTACCTAAGTGATAGGACGGAGGCGTGGATGGGGTGGGAGATTCAGTCACCGGAGAGCGTTGATGTTCTTCTATGAAGGAATAGGCCTAATCAGCCTGGGATTATTTTCCTGGAGCTGGGCCTGCGCTGGGCCTCCCCAGGCCTCTCCTGTTCAGTCTCTGCATATGAAACCACTTCTGCACATTTATGTCATTCCACAGCAAAAAGACCCCCGCTCTTCCTCCTCCTTCTTTCAGTCTCCCCCCTTCCCCCCCTATTGCTTCTCCTTCTTCACTGTTTCAAATGCAAAATAAACATCACGCTTCACTCCCGCACTCACGTTTTCAGGCCCTTCAGTGCAGAGTTGGAGCGGAGTGTAGCTCAGGGCTCCTCGGAGCGTTAAGCGCACCAGTCCTCCTAACCAGACCCTGTGGCATGCAAGAGTGATTTTGGCTGATTTAAGTCCATTTGTCCCATGGTTGAGGAGCAGAAGGGCAGACTTAATGCTTTTCAGATTGCCTTTATCTGAGGCCTGATCTTATCACATCCCCTTGCTGAGCTCAAAGTGTTTACACTCTGCCCTATTTTGTACGTGTGGTGTTTTTAAAGGGGCTCTTGTCACCCTGTGCCTCTGAATCAACTTGACGGCGTTTAGTGTGGGTCCATGTGCCTTTGTATCTGTTTGCCTCCACTCAACGCTCCACTAACATCCTACTGTCGACTCCCCCACAGGGAAGGAGAGCTGCTTCGAGAGAGTAATTCAAAGGTTCGGGAGGAAAGTTGTTTACATTGTTGTTGGAGATGGTGTGGAAGAGGAGCAAGGCTCAAAAAAGGTAAGAAGTCTTGGAATAATAGACACCACACACTGTATACACATTGAGTCCTCTGGTGAAAAACATTCATCAGAAATACACGGAGCTAGGAGAAAAGACAATGTTTGGACTTGCCGTAAGGTCAGGAGTTCATTATGAATGCTTACAGAACACAAAACATACCTGCCATACTTTTCCAAAGAAAGGAATCAGCGCTGTAGCTCTCCTCCTCAACAGTCTTACTTTACATTTTTATTCGTTTATCCTCTTATAGGGCGTCCAAGTACAAGAGAGAAAGTCTGTAGTGTGTAATCAGTGCTCTTCCTCCGCCATCTCAGGTTTACAGAGCAGGGGAGGGTGGATGGCATAATTATATATTCCTGCTCGGTGCCCTGAGCAGCGTGAATGCTGCGTGTGTAATGCTAGCCCTTCTAGGCTTGTTGAAGGCACATTGTAAATAGAGCGCGCATAAAGGAGACTTAAATCATTGTTGATGAATTTAGAATATTTACTGCAATGCCAAGCCTGTTGGCGGATCAAGAAAGCTGACGGTATCTGTTCAGATGAATGTTCTGTTGCCCTTACCTGTCGGATCTTGCTCCACAAAAATCGTGCATTCAGCGTTTCTGCCAAGTTTGGATGCACACCAAATGCCACATGCAAGCCGCACACAGCACAGATATTCATTAGCAAATTAATCAGCGGTTCCAAGAGCATATTTCCCTGACGGTTACGGTGAGCCACAGTGTCAGGGTGTAGACATGAAGTTTCCCTTTGAAAAGCGTCCAGCTCCCTTTTCACCTGTTTCTCAGTAAACAACGAGGAGAAGCGTGAGGACAGATGAAGAGCGATTAGGAAGAAGTAGCAGCCTTTACCCTGGAGAAGAGTGTAAAGCAATAGCTCTGTATTATGGAAAGCGAACACGCCCTGGGAATATGGACTTGAGGGATAGTTGTGGAAAAAAGATGCAAATATTTTCACTCTGTCTTGAGTTGTTGGAGTGTGACATTGATGGAAGGATAAGGCGTTTTTTTTTATTTTTTTCCCCGTCTGAGTGGTGTGAGTCCCACGAAACGCCGTGCGGTAAAAGGTTTCTGTGTCAACATCAGAGAGGACGTGAAATAACACAACAATTTCACCCGTCAGGAGGCACACATCAGACGTGACACTGTGTGAAACTACAAAAGAAAATGTCTAAAAGTTCTCTCGGACCTCATCCCTCCACCTACAAAAAAAAAAAAAAGAATCCACAAACCCTGACACAATTCTGCCTTCAGTTATTACCATCACCTGGGAGAGAGGGCAGAGATAGCATCTGCAGCTTTTAAACTTAAAAGCAAAGACAATTTACAAAACAAAAAGCAAAGAGCTTTTTAAGGGTCAGTGCAGGCTCTCCTAAGCGGAACATATGCCTGGGAGAGGCCATACCTTTGATAAGGGGAGTGTAATGGGCTCCACACACTGAGGAGCTGAGGACTCTACCTGACAAGCTCCTTTCATTCTCTGCGACTCGGGTTTCTCCCCCCATCCACTGCTTGGGAACAACAGCTCATTTGCACTGTCCCAAACACACACTGACGGGCAGGAGGTTCATTTAAAAGACCCTGTAGGGAGTTCATTTCTGTTGAGGTTGGAGACAGATACTGGATTGGTTTAGTGGTATAAAACTACATGTTAATGCAGGAGAGAAATTAGGTAGAGGTACAGATGTAGAGATGTACTCTTTGGCCGCATAGACATATGCACAAGGGAGCAAGAGGTGCAGTTGGCGTGTGTTATTGATATGATTGCTTTGCCTGGTGAAAGGACCAGCATTTCTACATTCATTGAATGTATTAGCTGTAGTGTAAAGAGTCAAATCTTCTTAGCACTTCTTGCAATACTTAGATGGGCTGCGAGGTGGGTTGTTTTTCAATATCGATGGATATTTCCATTATTTTATGACAATAACTCAAAAGAAACTTGCTTGAAAATCCCCCGACATTTATTCATTTGTTTTTCCTTTCTGACCTGAAGAAACAAAGAAAAAAAACGTTTTGTTAAATGTCTGAAAGGATTAATTAAATCTTGTAGATTTCTTATCAATACATTGTCTAATTTAACAAGCCATAAAATGTATAGATTTTATTTTTCCAGTGTTTTAAATAAAACGTTTTTATTCTTCTCTCAGCACAACATGCCCTTCTGGAGGATCTCCAGCCATTCAGACCTCATGGCCCTCCACCACGCTCTGGACCTGGAGTACTTGTAGCACTACACCACCATCGTACACCCTGCTCCGCCTCAGCACACCCTGCAACCTTTGACCTTCGCCCTCCGTCCCCCGTCCCACGCTTTGCCACAGACCCTACAGCTCAGAAAAGACCCCCCCTGTGCTGCCTGGCGTCTGTCTTCCACTACACAGGAAGAAAAAGAAGAGGAGAATGGAGGAGAAAAAAAATGCTGAGCACACGGTTAATGTGCTGACATATGGTCACACTTCGTCTTAACCCTAAACTTTTTTTTTTTTTTTTTTTTTTTTTCTCTCTCTGGAAGCGAAGGAGAGAGGTGAATTTACGGCGCTGCAGCTGCTTGCCCTGGTTACTGTGAATTGGCCGTTTTTTTCTGAAGCTGTCAAAGTGTTTTACGGCCCCCTGTTTGTGCCGGGACTCTGTCAGGGTTCACACCTGTGAGGAGAGCAGAGCTACTGATGGCCTCGCCCGCCTCGCCTCACCTCGCCACAAAACTCAGCTACAGCAAAAACAACAGGCCCACGACTACTGGTGGTGACATTTCTCCGTCCTTCTAGCTCTTCACCTCCCGTCTCTTGCTGTTCCTTATCTGTCCACCTACTTTGTAGTCTCTCTTCCGTCACGGGACAGACAGACAAAGCGACTGCTTCTCTGTTAACCGTCGGCCCGGGAGTCCTGTACTTGTTATTTATGAACGGAGACTTTGTGAGTGGCGCCGTGCCACCGAGAAGGTACCTCGACGACAAAAGACTCGTGCCTTTTACAAAGTACTATTGATTTACACCACAGCGAGAGGAAGACGTTTATGGAAGAAACAAAAAAAAAAGGGGAGTTTTCTAATAATTTAAGGAAAAATTACAAAAAACTTTATTTACAATGCTGAGACAATCGTGTATAGAGGAAATCTTTTTTTTGTGTGTGTAAGTTTGTAATCACTGGACTATTCCTTCCTATATTCATTTAGGTACGTGCTCTTGAAAGGTGGCAATGCTTTTTCATTGAAGTAAAAAAAAATAATAATTAAAGGCATCCCATCGCACATGAGCTTGTGCGACGCCTGAAAGTGTTGATGTGTTCAAGTTTTGTTCAGTAAACAAATATGTAGATAATGGGATTTTGTGATAAATTGTTTTTGTCAAGACCAAAAGCATGGATGTCAAGTGTCAATGACCTTTCATTTGATTCTGTGATGTTTCTCGTCCTTACAGGAAACTTCGGTCACATCTTTATACAGCATAACAGGTCTCCTCTACTGCAAGTCCTTTTAGACTCATATTTTAAAGGGAAAGAGGTATTTGGTTTTAGGGGTTTTCTTTTATTCAGAAAGGTAGCTCACAACTTTTGTCCTTATGGCATTTCACCAGCTTGCAGCCCTGACCCCATATATTTGGAAGCAAACTTAATTCTAAGAGTTTTTCGGTTATGGTAAGGAAGTGAGAAAACTCACAAGTTCCCGCCTCCTGAGAGCCATTTTAACAATAAATTTGAAAAAATCTGAGTTTTGACAAGCAGGCTTGAATAGGTTTTATTATCTTTTATACAAGCGCTATAACAACTTGTACAGCTAGCGTTATTTTGTATGATGTAGTGTTTTTATTTCGACTTTTAAAATACATTGTGTGTCCCACTTTGAAATAGTTGAAAGACATAAAGCCCTTTTCATAATGCTTCTACATCTGTGGATGGGGAAACCATTATTAGCATTGAGAGAAAAGCCACTAACTACGAGGGGTTGGTGAACATACAGGACATGTGCTATCGACTGTGAATTTCTTAAACAGAAACCCAATCATTGTGTTTCTAATTTTCCCTCCTTTGCACATGATCACTGTTGGCCTTTGCATTTCAATTTGGACCCCTCTCTCCCCTAACAATCCCCAGCCCCCTCCCCCCATCTTCTCAAAACAACTTCTTCCCCCGCTCTCCGGGGGTATCTACATATTGCTGCTAGATCAAGGTAATGGTAGGTAACCAGAGGAAATGTTTTATAGATTCATACAGCACGCTTTTTTTATTATGTTGCAAACATAAATGCAAACTGGAAATACTTTACACTACATGGGCCTCATTGTGAAATGCAAAAGATTGTTGTGTCTGCAAAATATGTGTACAGATGTTTTTGACATTATTATTTGATTGTGTTTAAATTAATAAAACTGATTTGTGAACTGTTACATGTTGCACTCTGATTTTTTTTTTTAATTTAAATCTACAACTTCAAACGTAAACTTATTTCCATGGTGTGTTCAAAGTACTGGAATGATATTACTATCTGCCCCAAGTGTCCAGAGACACAGTGATGTCACAGGCCTCAGCCGCTAATCCTACCAGAAAGCAAACAGAAACTGGAGCTGGTGCAATTCTAGACCAAACAACATCACACCCCCACATGCTAATGACATCCTTTAAATCTGCACAATGGCTGATAAAAATAAACTACCTCATGCAACAAGGATAAATCCTAATGAGTAACGTGACTTAAAGATGACCCTTAAAATATCTGTGATTGCATTTCTATTCATAATATATTATTTAAAATTCCTGAGACAATGATAGATTTTCTTGATAGCCTCAACATTGTAAAACCTGCGTCACACATTTTTTAGGCTCCAGAACCCAAAGCCAATATTTCAACCCAGTATTTATAATAGTTCAATCCCCATAGTGTACGCCTGTAGGAGCCTCCATGTGTAATTAACATAAATCAGAAAACTCAAAGTCATAGAGAGCTGAGTTAGTTTAAATTACACATGAAGAATATTTATGAGGCTGATTTTATGAGGTGGTCACGGCTAAGACAGTCCAGCATGTAACGCTAGCCTGGACAGCGAAGAAATAACCGGCCTCCAAAACCACGTTGGAGAATTAAGCATGCATGGAATTTTATTTAGAGCCGCACGTCCCCTTTTAATATCCAGATCAATTATGTTCTCAGATGGAGTGGGAGTGATTGCCGGGCTGAGGCGTGTATGTCTGCCAGGCTGGACAAAGCAAGTCGGGCTGCTACCGCCGGAATGTACCGGCACAATGCCCCCTAATGTGCTTTTTTCCACATCCGAACAGCTGAAAGACTGAGTAGTGTCTGTGGTTCTGACTGGCTGTCTTTCTAGGAGAGGAGAGCAGCACAGAATAGAGGTCTGTTCTCTTTGATAAGTTTTCCCGATGCTCAGAGACCTGGCAGAAAAACTCAGACACAACCAGACCAGACATTTTGTGAAAGGAAAAGTGGGTGTTGCGGCATGTCGGCCAGCCGCTCTGGCTGCTCGCGCAAAACAGAAATGGGGAACAAAAAAATAAGAGCTCGATCTTGTCTGTTTGGCTTGTACCTGACTTACAATCATCTAGCAGAACTTTGATCTTCTGTGAGATTTATCATCCTTTGATGTCGTTGTAGATCCACTGAACATGTCATGTGCTTGCTTTGGTTAGATATTAGTGTTCCTATGCTTTAATCAGGCTTTACAGTAACCATGTAATTCTTAGGAGGCCTGATCTCCACTGGACTCCCATCAACCCCCCTTTGTGGAAATAAAGGGGCCATTACCTAGCAGGTCCTCTGTTGGGCATTCCTCTCCGGGACGTCCCAGCAAAGCGCCCGCCCTCCATAAAACTGTACTGCAATAATAAACAACGCCATTGGTGATTTACGACCTTGCCCAGACAGTGATTTCATGCAGATTCCCATGGAGGGGGCCTCTGACGGTGCATCACAATTCAACTAATATTGTATTACATGCATATCAAACTCCCCCCCCAAAAAAACCTGATCTGCCACATCTCTTTTATGAGCAGGAAGCCTATTAATAGGCCTGTGTTCTGCTCTTGGTGGCTAGTGTGTCAAAAGTTAGGGGAATTTGTCTCTTAAGCAAGCAGATGTCTACAGATTAAGACAAGAAGAGAAAGAAGTGGACACACACACACACACACACACACACACACACACACACACACACACACACACACACACACACACACACACACACACACATAAAAAGCCTCCATCCTTAGCAGAACAGCAAATAGTTTCCGCTCAATCTAAGAACCAAAAGGACACACTATTAGGTTGTTTCAGTCTTTATTTCTTTATTTCTGGTTCGGCTGATGCTGTTTGTCTGGAGGCCGAATAGACAAAACCCGCTGTCACTGACTGCAGCTCCTCCTTCGGTGGTTTTCGGACGAAGGCTTTCACTCCTCTCCAGAGTGCAAGGCTCATTTAGCCCTGGCAGGCAGCGAGAGTGACAAACCTGTTGTCGTGCTTTGGCGGGCGGTGGTGCTAAACTAGGCCCCTTTGTTTACTGTTTGTTTATTTCTCAGTTACTGGGATTTGACAGGCAGAGTGGGGCAGAGACAGCTGGTAATCAGGAAGCTGTGGATGCCAGGGATCCCAGCCAGGAGTGTCAACTCCGAAGGGGCCAGGCGTCCATAGCTATGCCTGTCCCACACAGACGAGGCATTCCCAAGGGAGTCTAGACTGCGACAAAGTTATGCATATACGTTGGTGGAGAGTTTGAGTCTGATTGGTGTAGAAAAGATTTGGTTTTAATGGACTTGCAGAGTGGTTTATGACTCAAAGAGGTCACACATACACACACATACACACATTCAGGCACCCACTGATGAGGGAAACTATATTTGCAATGTATTAGGGTTTTCTGGAATCCAGCATTGCAAATGATGTGTTATTCTACTATAAGCAGCTGTTTTGACAAATCACATGATGTTTCAATAAAGCATTGAGATACATTGGTAGCCTTTCTCTCCTATCATGCATGCACCCTACACTAGCACAGCAGGAGTGGCTGCAAATATTGTAAATCCGAAACATGACGACATGTTACTCTTCTGTCTGCCAGTCATCAAGATGCCTGAATTAGTCTTTTTTGCAGAGTGTGTATTTTAATATTCACTCAATTTTCTTTGGAAGTTGGAGCATGAACTCCCGCTGCGTGCCTCATGCACAAAATAATTACTTTTTCAACAACTGCCGTAGCTTCAGCAGCTACTGAAGTTCGTTCACTGAGCACATTCACCAACAAAGGCACACTTTCACATAACCTCTCACCACGGCTCATAACCACCATGAGGTCGTAGTGTTGCGTTGCCAGGGCCCGGGGCCCGGAGCGATGCTCACTGTCTGCCCGACCACACCACAGCTCCACCTGCGTCTGCGGTCAAACACACACACACACTCCCTCGTATTTACTAGGCCCACCGCGCCACTCCATTTGAAGGTGAGTGGCAGGGATTTATATGGCAAGCTAAGGCCACCCTACAACTGTGAGCGTGGTGGTAAATATGCACGTGCATGACTTCTTCGCTAACTCTGAGCTACCAGGTCCCTGAGGGTTTATTTGGCTGCTGCTGCCCCTCCAGACCTCCCTGTATGCTCTGTGTGTGAGCATGTGCAGCGTGTTTATGTGTGTTTGTGCGTGCTCAGAAAGTGTACTTGTGTGTTTGCATGGACCTCCCTCTTGGGTGTTAATTGGGCTGACTCTCCCAAGTCGGGTCTCGGACCTGGGCCAAGCTCCCTCTCGTCTGGCGGCAGAGGGAGCCTCTCGGCAAGTTTAATAAACTCGATGTCATCCGGTTAATAAAACAGCCCTGCGTCCCACCTTGGCTTGTTTTTGCTCAATAAGTCACGGGTGATGTTATTTTTTCTATAAGTAGAAATGAAGGAAAGGTGAACCCTGTTTCATAGGTAGTTTCCTGTTCGTCATGCTGCTGTTTTATGTCCTGAAATTCTACTGCAGAAATAATTGATTTCATTATTTTACACTTACAAGAAGCTACAACAACACGGATATATTATTATATTATGTTACCTTTCTTAAGGAACAAAATACATTTGAGAAGAAAAAGATGTTTTAATATTGTGTCATCGCTTTATGTCTAGGTGCTCTTATGCAAATGACATGTGGTGTCCACCAGTGACATGTTTCCTATATATCTAAAGGGTCAGTTCCTCTGATTACTAAAATCCAGAGTGATCACTGTACGTCTGGAGTTAGCTAACGTTAAACTAGCTAATGATGGTCAGTAAATCCCAGCAAACCCCAGGCTGGCTGCTTGCTACACCAGAATGTCTGTTTTCTATTTCTACACATATTAAATACCAAAGATGTGAAGAGTTGCTATTGAGGCTTTGGAGTTGTTTCAATGAATCTGCTGGCTGAGCGTTGAAAGTAATGTACAAGTAAGTACTGTTGCAATTTACTTGCAATTTAGCCAATATTACTTGCACAACACTGTCCTCACTAACCCCTACTGCCACCCTCAATACCATGCGGGCTATAGGGTTAGCGGCATCTCTGGATAATCCCCAGAACTCGCTGTCAACAGCCAGTTTTTTGTTTGTAGGTAGTTCCAATGAAAACTGTCAACAACAAGGTCTGTGAATTATCCAGAGTAACCATGACATGTTGTTGTTGTTGTTGTTGACATTTTAAAACATATTTCTGAATCTGTGAGCTGCACAAATTCAATTTTATTGCATTGTGGTGATCTCCAAATATTTAAAAACCTGGTCACACATAACTACAGCTATTAGAATATCTAGATACCACTGAGGATAAGTGAAAAAAAATCTGTTTTTTGTAATTTGGGTAAACAACCTTAAAAAAAAATCAGAGTGACACCTATTTTTTAAATAGAAAACAGCGAAATGGGAGTTGTTTTATGCCACATTTCTGTCTCTAGGTATCTTTTCCTCAGTCTGTCTCTTTCTCTTGGTCCCATTCTGCCCCGGTAGGAATGTTAATGTTACGTTCCAGTTGGCTGAAATGGTTTCTTTGCTCTGCCGCTGTCTGAGCTAGTGGACACAGAGGGGATAGAGGGGCAGCATGGTGGCGTGGTGGCGTGGAGCCACTGGGACAGGAGAAAATATTCTATATCCTGGGTGACTCCGCTCTTCTGGGGGATTACAAAGGGTTTAACTGGTGGATGAAGGCGAGCAAAGTGGTACGTGACATTTCTGGTCGGGGAATATGGCAATCAGCAGCATGGAGCCACGCCAAGTCTCCCGGCCTGGCCAGAAAATGGTAAAAAGGCTTTGGGACAGTGTAAACAAACGGGGGTTGCTGGCTAGCGGTGCAGGAGGGGGGAAAGAGGGAAGGGAGGAGGGGTGTGGCGTCCAGGGGGACAGATCTGTTAACCATCAGTGGCTGCGTTTCATCCTGCCGCCCCTCTCCGAACCCTTCAAGGGAAGCTTTGTGTACCTGCTCCGCAGACAGGAGCTGGGAATTTGGGGAACAGGAAACCAAGGCTTCCCCCCCTTCCCTTCTTCCCCACGCTTCACCCATTCCCCTTCCCCTGTGCCCCCCCCCCCCCAATAAAAAAAACACCCCCCCACGTTCACCCCCTGCTATGCCCTCTCTTGTACACCATCTCTGCCCTCTGATCGCTCATACCTACCTCCTGAATGGACATGTTGTACAGTATGTCATTTGAAACACACACTCACTGGCAGGTAGAGTTGATAAGAGGACACTGGCTTGTCCCACTGCTCTCCTCCGTCAGCCAACAGCAGTCATCACTCAGCACAGGTATGAATCTACAAAGATTGCTATGCATATTCCAAAGGCCTGCAACCTAGAGGTCAAAATAAAACGAGGTTGTGGGTATTTAAACCGCAATACATAATTCATGATTCTCCCTCTGAACCACCAGCCAAGAGAATCAGAGCATTGACAGAGTTCACTATGTTAATTGTTCCAGTTAGTTCATGAGCTGCTCAGGACTGTTCAGCCACACAGCCCACGCCAATTCACATCAGCACTTAGCCTGCTAGAAGGATATTATTCCTGACAAAAAGCTGCTAGTCCTATTACTGTTACACCATAAAGGTTAGCATGGGAGAGCAAGGGAGAGTTCAGAAGAGCGATGCATGTATGGATCACAAAAAAGCGATTGTACAATCATAGCTTAGCAACCGTTAATCGGCACAGCAGGTCTGTCAAGCTTTTGATTTCCCAACATGCTGTCAGTATGCATGAAAGTGAAGTAGGAGATACTTCTATAAAACTTTATGAAGAGTTTGAAGGGTCAAATATAACTTTGAGTCCTTTTTTCCATTTAAACAAGGTTAAAGTGAGGGAAATAGCTTAACTGTGTGCGAAATGTTAGAATGAGCGGCTTATGATCTACAGTTATAAAGCAAATAAAGCATTTTTTTACACTTAAGAGAACTCTATCTAATCCATTTCTCTTAGAAAAACAGTGGTACAGTTATTACAGATGTTATGAGTTAATGAAAAAGAACAGGACTTTGTTGTGCAGAAACTATTGAAGTAGATCTGAATGGAAATTTATGATGAGCTTTTATTGACTAACTGTCCTGTTCATGTGTCTAGGTGGGTTTGAAGATGAATCATCACACCTTCATCCAAGAAATGACTCCGTCTCCACTCGACCAGCATCTCCGTCATCACCTGGGACCATCCGGACAATCATTGAAAAAGAGAGCGGTAGGACTTTTGAATGCACTTATTTTATTTTACTTTAATTTTATCTCATTTATTTGCTTATTTTTGAAAGCTGTTTTTTTGTGTGGTTCACCTTTTACCTTTTTTGGCTAAAAAAAAGAAACATTCAATGTGTTTAATGATTTTTGTTAATCAACTTTGCATAATTATAATACAATTAAGACTATCGTCAACATACCCATTTCATTGCTTGGTTGCTTTTACATCATTCAACATACTTATTGTTGACTTTTGCACTTCGAGACACTGCAACTTCTGCGTGAATCATTGGTTAGAATATTATTTCCCTATGCATGGACTGTTGTCGTGGGCTTTATTTTGGGAGGATGTTTTATGTCTATTTCATCAGTCAGACAGTGAGTTACAGCCACAGTCCTCACTGAACCTAGATTGACCCGTGTTCCCTAATCTTTAGAGTGACAGGTGTAGGGAGTCATACCATTATTCTTAACATTGTTGGTCATCATTTAACCCTAAACCCTAATCTGCAGGTGTGTTATCAACACCCGTCCGACATATTCTCATCATAAATGTAACATCACTAGCTTCAAAAATAGCTTCTTTTTTTTGCAGGGCTTTTCTAATGTCCTGATTAGTCAAAGCTGAGGAGTTGGACTGCTTTGTGTTTGTTAATACGCAGGGCAATGTAGAGAAATAATCAGCCCTTGCACTGAGTTGACACAGATCATAAAGGCTTCATTGTGAATGCTGACTTGTCTCCCAGTATGCTAAATTAAAAAATGGATGTAACCTAACACGGGATGGTAGCGGCGATAAGATCTGGAGTCAGCCGTGTCCCTGCAGGCCCTTCTCCTCCTCGATACACCACAAGGGAAGGCAGCGCGGTGACAAGAGGTGTTCAGGAAGCAGTGAACACCCTGCAGATCAGCAGATAATATATATTTCTGGCAAATAAAGCCATTCCTGAACCTTAAATTACATTTTCACCTCCCCAAAAAAATGTCTACTTTCCAAGCCTGAGGCAGTGTCTGTCTGACACGGAGGGAGGGGGAAAAGAGGAAGTGCAAGGTGTTTGCTGATGGCAGTGTGTGTGTGTGTGTGTGTGTGTGTGTGTGTGTGTGTGTGTGTGTGTGTATGGATGTGTTTCTGTGTGATTAAAAAATGTGTGAGGGTTATATATGCCTGTCAATGTGTATGTTTCATGTAATGTATCAGTGAACGTATGTGTGCACGTGTTTGTGTAGAGAGAGAGAGAGAGAGAGAGAGTCCCTCTGCAGCACCATGACAACAGTGGGGCCGTCTGATCCTCTCTCTCTAATTGTCTGTGACCTCGTAACTGGAGACGCACTCTCAAGGCAGGAGGAGGGCCTTTCACACGGCAATCACTTTTGGATTTGTCCTTTATGCAACTCCTGAATACCACTGCCAAAAAGGTGTGTGTGTGCTTCTGTGTGCGTGTGTGTGTGTGTGTGTGTGTGTGTGTGTGTGTGTGTGTGTGTGTGTGTGTATGTGTGCAGGTGTGACCGTTCTTTAAATCCAAACCCTGTGCTGATTGGCAGTGAGGTATAATAAATGTGAGGTGGACAAGTATGTGTGGATTAGACACCCAGGTCACATGATTGGTTAGCTTTTTGAGCTCTAAAAGAAGGGCAATGCACTGGGATCCTAACACCTGTGACCTAAGTGGTAATTACTACATAACATGTTTTTATGACACCTTTATTTTACACACAACATGAGCAACTACAATAAACATTACATCAAAATTAAAGACAATATTGAAATAGAGTTACCAAGTCAACTTCTTTGACTGTTTATTTTGAATTTGATTCTCTTTTCTGTGGAGACCTTAGACAGGACGGAAGATAAAAGATGTAAAAATGATACTTTCTGTATTATAAAATTATTCCTGTCAATGGATAATACAGAAGACTAAATTGCCTCATTCAAGAGGTAGGTTGATCAGGTGAATACTGAAAAAAAAAAGCTGCCGTCCTTTCACCTTAAAAATATTGTCCATCATTTTTCTTGAAGATATTGTATAATTGAAAGGCTTTTATTTATTTGAGCAATTTTAACTACGTAGTGTTATGCACTATAATGTACAAAATGTCCACAAACATCTTTACATTTTTGGATCTAAACGCACAACTACTCCACTGGCCTGTCTGTAACTGAAGCAGCAAATGGTGAAGCTTCCTTCTCTCTTTATCAGTTTAAGTATAAAGCAGGTCGTAGTTTAATTGATTCTTACATTGTTCTTTACATGCTGAGCAGGGAATCCACTCTCCTCTATCTCTACACTGTCTGTCTCTGTCTGCAGTTCCTTCCATCTGTCTGCAGAGACCGGGCTCTTCTGATGTCTCTGTTTTGTTCCACCATAAAGGGGCCTCAGTAATGGCCCCTGTCACACACAAAGGTATTAAGGCCTAAAGCCTCTCTCTCCGACGCCGCTGGCAGCTGGGTCAGGGGAATAATTTGATTTGGTATTTTATGCTGGAAAAGAGCCTTTCTTCCCGAGCCACATTTGCGCTTGGCTTCCCCTCAGCTCTGCAGCCCCCTGAAAGACTTTACATGACATTAACACATTTCAGAGAGCATTACGGCTTGAAAAGAGATTTGTCTAGACAAAGACATGGTTTATTTGTAGTTAAAGCTTCATTTCCTGCCTGTTCCTTCTCCTGCACTCTCTCCCTGCACCTTTGCCCCCCCCCACCCCCCTTCAACCCGCCCCTCCTTCCTGCGTGACTCCTGCCGGGCGCACAATGGTTGGCGCCCTGACAGGTAAGAGGATTTCAATTAGTTTACCTCCAAATGGGCCCGGCAAAACGTGATTAATGAAAGCAATTAGTCTCTGTCATGTCTTCAGCACACTCCCGCTAAATCACCGGACTGCTCCTCACTGACGCTAAGAGCAAATTACATCACCCAGATCCTCTCTCTCTCTCTCTCTCTCTCTCTCTCTCGGCCTCTTTATGAGCTCCTCACGTCTCAATGAAGAGAGCAACGGGAAGAAGAAAAAAGAAAGGCACAAAACCCAGCTGATGTCCTTTTTTTTTTCTTTTTACTATTTCAGTGTATGTATAGACATAAACAATCACAGTTTCTTCAAACCTGCCATGAAAAAGAATAATACTTATATTTCTACAAATTCGATTCAAAGAGATATTGGTTATATTCAACCATGTTACAGTGAGAAAAGAAATCATGTTCTATGTGTATGCGTGTGCATGTGGCAAAGACTGACTAATAATAATCAGGCAATAAACAGTGTGTGTGTATGTTTGTTAACGAGCAGTGAATGAATCAGAGGCCGGGGCTTTGCTCCCCTGATTACAGCACGGATGATCTACAGCGTCACACACATGTTTACGCTTCGCAAATGTACTTTCCCCTCCGAAACATCACACAATACATACAAACGGATAAACTATAGCGGGATTTATGAAGACATGTTTTAAACTTGCAGGCTTCCAAGTGTGCATGCGTTATGGGCTCCTGTCACGGAACCAAAGGAACTCCCAATCTGAAGAAATGAAATCAAATAAAAGGGAATTTACTGAGCCATAGATAATGTTTTGCTAGCTGCAGGCTGAGTGGACCCCAGCCAACAGTAATCACTGCCCACTAGGAGGGAAACGGCCCCACCTGCTTCAAAACCATCGCATGCAAGCTTCCTCTTCTCACATTCTTTTTTTGCTTGTGTGATATATTTATGTCACCATCCCACCCACCATCTCCTTTACTCTTTCTCTCAATACGTTCTGACTTCCATACCCTGCCTGTGGCACTCCAAGCCCGTTGGTTGTCTACAGAAGATGTTATTCTTTATATAAAAAATATATATAGAAACAATATATAGTTTCCTTTTACCAAAAGGCTCAGTGATAACCTAAAACAGCTTAAACTATAACTTAAACACTAAATTTGTATTTGCTGGGGAAATATTTTAAACTATGGAATAAAATATATTTGATTCACCAGGAAGGTCCCGTCAAATCATAATTAACTACAGTGCCCAAGTTTATTATAAAGGCAGCCCACGTCCTCCTGTGTGACATTGTGGCTGATTTATGTGTTTTTCATAGTTTGATTTAAAGAGTTCTTCAAGCCAGTGATATAATTCTGTGTTTTAACCTGCAGACTTTGTTACCTTTACTTTTAAGCCGGGCCTTGTATTCTAGGGCGCAGTGATTAGTGTTTGTTCTTCTTCGGTTTGATTGTTTAATTATCGCTTTGTAATCTCAATTTAGGAAATCTTCGTGTTGGTTGGCAAATCTCGCAGACAGGCCGCTCAGACCTTCTGCCAGCCACCAGTACAATTTTTTGCTCATCCTTTAAAAAAACAAAAAACCCATTTCTTAATAAACTCCATAGAAGTGTTTCATGTGGCAAAAGGTTAATCTCGTAAATCCTACGCTGGCTTGCCTGTGGCCTTTGGAAAGGTGTGCTCGGGATGAGAGGGCTTGCATATTTTGATGTGATCCTATTTCTTCATTTCCTGCATTGGCTGGGAACAGGGGAGCAGCACAGGCTGCAGCTAGACCGGGTGTTCTCCTTTTGCTCGCTCTCTTCCTGTGCCCCTCTTTCTCTTCCTCTCTCTCTCTGTTTGTCAGATAGAGGATGCCAATGTGACAGGCTCGGTTCTTTTTGGAAATAGGATTAATGGAGGTCTTTGGCATCCATCCTGAGTCCCAGTCCCCCTTCTAAGACTGTTGTTCAGACTGAAGCACATTCCTGAGCATGTCTATATGTGTGTGTGTGTGTGTGTGTGTGTGTCTATATTACATGTTTGCATTTTTTATCTGTAATAGTTCACTCATGTGCCAGGGCTTGTGAGTGGCCTGCTCCTTCCTGCTCCAAATGGAGGCTGCCTTGTCAAGCTGTCATGCTTCAGGACGGTAATATCTGATGCCCCCCCCCCCCCCCCCCCTTTCCTCCTCGCCCCCATCAGTCAGAAATTGGAAAAAGCCAAAATCTCAGCACACACTCCAGTCTTTCTCTCTCTATCTGTCAGTTTTTTTCTTTCTGTTGTCTAAGGTTTTCCTGTCACCTCGCCAAAATGTAATTGTTCAAAGCTCTGTCAGCCTCCAACACTTTGATATTTTTTCCCAGGCTTCAAAAGAGCACGACAACAATAGGCTTGTGACTGCAGGGCACACGGCGAGGTAGCCAAGGCTATATTAGTTATCACATCTTTATGTTCGCTGGCATGGTCTTACAGACTTTTTTACTGAAGGCAGAGGAGGGTGTTGTTCGGAAGGAAGCAGACTTGTTAGTGGTTTCTCGGGCGGCCCGTTCGATGCCCCGGGATGATTTTTTTTTTAGTTTGCGAATGACTTTCCAACACCACCTCAGGTAAATATCAGGGCGTGTGCGGTGTTAAAACTCAAAATGGTGGCGTGTCTGTTCTATGTTATTAGCAAGGTTGAGGTTTCTGTAATTGACACTCTCTTAATGCGTGTCATTTTCACTCATTGTTACTCACCAAACCACAAGGCCCAGCCTGTATTTAAGGGCATGGGATGATTAAGCCTACAAAGAACAGACGGGATCAGATAATTTGTTACAGATTTAATCTTGGCATCACTCAAGTCAAACTGTACGATAGTATCAGAGAGACATTTACCTCTTAATGTTCTTTTAACAAACCTCCGGTCAAACCCTAATCTGTAAAGCGAGACTACGTAACTTGGCAGAACAAATAACACATTCTTCCTCTTTAAAATTAGATAGTTGAATTCTAAGTAAAACACACGATTGCTCAACTCAATACACGGAGAGCTTTCACTGCTGCTACATTGTCCAGTACGACCAGTAGTTTATGGTGTAAAATGAGCAAATATTGGGTACATTTTGCTGTTTAAAGCACATTACTGATTCAGTTTGCTGTTTTTGTGACTTGTCTCCATTTGTGCTATTGTTATAGTAGCTTTAGTTTGTGCTACTTAACTACTGTTTAGCCAAATGCTTCCATAGTCTTGCTTAAAGGTAAACTGTCACCCCAAAGTGAAATGTGGCCAATAATTGCATTTTCACTTCACATCTGTAACTAACGCAGGATCAAAAGTCATATGCTGTAATTTTAATGTTTTTACACATAACTGGAATTGAGATTCACTGCATATCTTGGTAATATTCCAACACAGATGAAAAATGAAAACAGGAAACACTAAAAGTATCCTTTTAGATCAGTTGAGGATTTCTTTGATCATTATTTTATTTGGAGAAAGAACATTTCAAATTTGCTTTTATCGTTAATTCAGGTTGACAATTTTGCCAAATCAGACATATCACACAATCCAATCTAAAGACATCCTTGTTGTTGTTCAATTACTTGTAATGTAATTATGTCAAGGGAACCAGCGCTTCACAACAATGATCATTAGATTGTGTTACACTTTCTTGTGTTTTACTCCACAAAACATTAGTTCACTTTTCACACAACAGTGATCCAATTTCTGTGTTTTCTCTGTAACAAGTATTGTTTAGTGTGGAGGTTGCCAGCAGCAGGTTAGCACCTACTCAGCCCTGCTAACATGATATGCATTCACCTCCATGGGGGATATGCTCCGTACGTTCTATTTATGGATGCTGAGTAAAATGACACTTCACCCTCAACCCCTCTGTCTGAAAGAGCCCATTCTCATATGTTACATGCAGGACAGATTAGGACAAGAGATGGACAAGACATACAGAAGTCATGTCTGATGTTACTATACTTGAGCTCTTGCTTTCACATGGAAAGCTAATCCTTCCTTTGTTTTTATATAGGGGCAATAAGGAAAATATTGTCAGCTAAGTCTAGTTTGGGAAAGTCCCTTTTTCCTTTTCTTGAGAAGAGTGAGGTGAGAAGATGGATACCACTCTCAGATTGGTCTGTTAATTATGATAATAATTAACAGACATAATTATCATAATTATGTCAGGATATTATTATCTTGGGCTCTGTCCAAACTATTTCTTGATGACCAGCGGCCTGGTCCAGCGACTACCTTGAGTCTCTGTTTTTCAGTGAGGTGAAAAAACTCAAGAAAGTTCATGCATCAGGCCTAAAAAAGTAGTCCCAGCACGTAACTCTTTCCAACTTTTTATATTTTTGTATGGGTGCAGATTAAACAAACAATCTGTAATTTGCTAATTAATTTTAGGGATGCTGGTTTGTGGATTTAAATTGATTTGGATAGAGCTAGGCTAGCATTATCTCCATGCTCCCCAGTCTTCAAGCTATGCTAAGCCAAGCCTACTGTCTCCTGGCTGTAGTCCCGTACTCAAAGTAAACTCTCATGTCTGTTCACTATAAGTACAACCCCAATTTTAATGAACTGTAATTTTCCATTAGACGTAAAATACATCATGTAAAATAACTGAGCCCCGTCTCCACCCATGCATGTAATAAGTGAAGTGACTGCAAACACCTTTACCAGGTAGAACAATGTGTGAAAATGGTTGTGGGCTCTGGCCCTGACAGCAGCCTTTTGTTTTGACTGAGTCTCTTTTTTTTTTTTTTTTTTTTTTTTTTTTTTTTTTACTCTGTGGGATTTCCTCCAATATCCCAGTGCTCCCGTTGATCGAGGAGCGGGTACATGCAGAGTAGCCTAACAAGCTTCCTTCTCCGTCAGAAACCAGACTTTCGCTCGCTCTTGCAGAAAATGGCACCATCCTCTGGGACGAGGGGAGGTTTGGCCCGAGCTTCAGACACGGCTCGCGGTCAGCTCGCTGGCAGTAGCAGCCAGTCAGTCCCCAGCTCCTCTTCCCCTCCTCGGCAGCTGGGAACAGTGGGAGTTGCGGGCTGCGAATAACTGGGCCAGAACAGAAAAGAGCCGAGGTGAGCCCAGACTTGCTGCTTTTCACTCACTCAACGGGAGCTCTGTTTCAAAACGTGACAGGAAATAGGTAGCAAATGAGCTAAGATGTCCTTCATCAAAACACACTACATTTACATTATGTTTTCCCTGGGTACATATATCATATACTAACAATCTGCTTATCCTTATATTTAAAGCACACATTTGATAGAGATGTAAATCCACACATATTTGTCTGGTATCAAATATCAAATCTGCATTTATGTTAAAGAAACATTAGAGACAGTATTTACACAATAGTTGGCCTTCACATATTTACCATAAAATCAGCTGTACAGGCTACAGGAAGCAGTTCACATCTACATCCTTTGATTCCCCCCTTTTCTTTAAGTGACACAACTCTTTCCCTCTCTTGCTTTTGCCTTCTGTCTGCCACTGAGGGAAGAAAAAGGTGTGGGTGTTTTATGTTTGCATGTTTTCAAAACATAAACTTGACGTATTTCTACATTTTGCCTCTGCTTCTCATCATACGCTCATATTACAAGCAGGCTAAATAGAGATAGAGAAAAATATGCAAAATTTAACATCCTTCGCAATTTTTTCTTTGATAAGCATTCAGCGTATGGTACATGTATTAAGGAATCAGACATTGCTCCAGAGCAAATTCGATCCCAAATGCAAAATTATCCTTTCATCATGTTAGTGAAAAGACAAAAGAAAACAGAGAGAGCAATGCGAGACGGCCTACTTCTCTCCTACATGAATCTCACACCAGTGAAGTTCATCCCAGTTCCCCAGTTGAGAAAAGTATGTGGTGTCTATTTTGACACATACATACCACTCATTGTTAAACAAAGTCTAGATTAAGTTGGGAAGAAATTAGTTTCTCCTAGTATATTTTTGCAGCTGCGGTAGATATTACACTTTTTGCACACCAAAAAAAAGTTCCCTATAAAAAAAATCACCTGGCGATTCATGTGCTTTCACATGCCTCAATAAAACTACATAGACTATGCTGTAAATTGTGTATGTCATGTGGAAAAAAACTTGCAAAGTTTGATGATTTTCATGCTTTTGTTTATGATGGTCTTTTATACATTCAAGAAGTTTATGGCCCTTCAACACGTGAAACTATCACCAATGGACTTTATACCAAAAAAAACAAAAAACGGATTGTTTTTTTTTTTTTAAAGCTTTGGCGAAGTCCTTTTGCCACGCTCTCACTGTGCCATTTCCTCTCATCCGGTGACAGCAAGTGGATTTATGTGTATGTGGTTGCCCAGAAGACCCTCTACTGTACCCTCCCTGCAGAGCCTGTCACACAGGCTGATGTATTCCCCTTCACTCCCTCTCCCTCTCCAAGCTTTATGATGGAAACTGATACAAACACTGTGATAGGGTTTCGGGATAAATTATTCACGCTTCCAATGCTCTCTGCTGCTGTTTCGCTTCTTAGAGGACGTCCATTCTACAAATGGATCCCCTTTTTTTCTTCTTCCTTTTAATTGATCCGCAGCAAAGACAATACATGTGTGATTGAGAGTTGCGGAGGTTTGCACGGTAAAAGTTCAGCCTGGTGCGTAACGCTTTGTCCGGGCTGGTGCGTGTTGTCGGGTGCTGCGGGGGCATTAGGTGCCTTAAGATTTACTGCCTGGTAAATGAAATGGCTGTCCATCGGGTTACAGCGGCGGCACATCAACAGAGCACTGGTCTAATGTCTATACCATCTGGTAGGATAGGCCTTTAATTGAAAAGAATTTCTGGACTGAAGGGGAAGAGCTGGACCAAGTCTCCCAGTCCCCCAAGAGAGAGAAGTAATGAAAAGAAAATAACTTCTCTCCTCTTTAGTGCCTATGGAAGCCATAAAGAATAACAGGACATGGTGATATAACAGACACACTGCCGTAGTGAGTGGGTGAATAACTTTCATATTACAGCCTACCATCTGCTAAGACGGTTAGGAAGCCAATTGGATTAAACGTTATGGCCACTTTGCTCACCGCGACGTTAAGGACTACCTTCAGGTGGCAGTTCATAAAGCATTTCTTTGTCAGATTTATTTAGACATGAAAGATGTGTTTTTACTTGTCAGACTCACCCACTCCATACTCCCACTTTGAGATTTTTCTAAAAACAAACAGGGGGGAGGTAGGGGATGGCAGACATCCTGGAGGCCATAGAGGATAACTGATGAGTCTAGCAGGACTAAAGGCAGAATAACAACACTCACCTTTAATGTGGCTTTTACCATTGGGATTCACTGAGCCCAGACACAGCCGGTGTGCGAGTCTGTGTGTGTGTGTGGATAGAAATCATACAGAATTATCTCAACAACTCAGGAATCTGATTGTCTGATGTGTTTGGATCGGTGTCAGTTGTAGAGATGATGGGTCAAGTGTACATCACAGCTTTGGTATGCTCCTGTGGCACAAAGACACCTTCTCCTTGACAGTTATACCGTCTGTGATGAGCACACTGCCAGTGTGAATGTCTGGCTACCTCAGTGAAAACCCTCCAGACTCCCAGACTATTTAACTATGTGAGAAAATATATCATTTACATTCACTTTCTAAAAGAAAGAAATACCAAATTGTTCTGTATGACCCAATTCCCAGTTGACAATTGTGTATACTGCATGAGGTCATCGGCAAAATTTATTTTAAGCACCCAAAGGAATCCCCCACACCCAAGGTAAACAGATATAGATACTTAAGGTACACAGTAAAGAAAGTCAGATGTAGGCAACATCAATGGCAGATACTGTGCTGCAGTAGAGGAAACAAAAACAAGCGGTAATAATGATGATTTTCAACATCTATTTTTCCACGTCTATGCGAATGTCTGCTGTGTTGAAGTTAGGCAGACAGGCCCTCTCTGAGCACACATCTGATGTCTCTTGTGTGTTTTGGCATTTGTTGCTTTTTACAGGCATCACACATGTGCACACAGAAAATGAAAATGCACGCAGCCGTACAGGGTGGGTTTACACACACACACACACACACACACACACACACACACACACACACACACACACACACACACACAAACTAACACATACTTTGATTTTACGCCAGTTTTCACAAATTCGTCTTGGTGCGTTCCAAAATGGCTCATTGCATTACAAGTTACAACTGGCAGAGGCTGCAACACATTTCACTTTCTGGCTCTGATTTTTAATTTGACAAAATAAGAAGGCTGTCACTGAATCTGCAAATACGAAGGAAAATGCTCCTGTCAACAGAGCTAGAGCGCCCAAGTAAGCCACGGTCTAATGGCAAGGAAAAAATGTAATCAGATACATCTCCAGTCACAAATACAGCATTGAACAAATTGCACATGGGTAAACCATTTTGTTAAAACAATAGCCAGAAATAGGCAGAGTGACACATGCTCTGTCCCATGTGTGTGTGTGTGTGTGTGTGTGTGTGTGTGTGTGTGTGTGTGTGTGTGTGTGCACAGACATGGGTCACAGCTTGTCCACCGACATGGACCCCATTAGATCAGATGACAGCACTTCATAATATTGACACATTCACAGCATGAGGTGTGCCATTCAAGAGGTCACTGTGCTGATGATATACTGTATGCACCTGACATGTCACAGCCTAATTTTGAAACCACCACGGTCACCAGACAAAATGAGAGAAAGCTGAGCCTTATGGAAAGATAATATTCTAATGTAACTCTGAGAGATAACACACACACATGCACAAACACAGTATGTACATGCAGACTGGTATATAAGTTTTATCAAGTTTTAAAAGCACAAGTTCATTTTATAAATTGATATTAAGAATAGGTGTGCTTTAAGCTTTAAGGTGCTCAATGCAAAACTCAGAGCCTATCTATCGACTTCAAGCAACCCTCAACGTGACAGCAGCTGGGTCGGCAGCTCTCAGCTAACAGTGCAATCAACGGCAACAGTGCTGAAAAGAGCTAACTTTGTTAACTTGATAGGGAACCGGAAAGTGGACGCTTCGCTTATGAGAGGATGCTGTTGGTAGGGACGGCATTATCAGCTGTAACTGCCGTAGCTCAGAGCGGCGTCCGTGAGCTCGTCAGTGAGGCACGCTCACATGCACTAAAAAGGATGCGTGGCCGGCCCTGTTAGGTCGATGTTACTTCACTATATCTTTACAAAGAAAAAGGTTGTTTACTGCTTTATTAATGCTCTGAATATCTGAATATACTATAATATAGTAGAAAACCTTTAATCCTACCAACTGGGGTACCTGCAGACCCCAGTGGTTTTCTGTTATATCTCACAGGTGCTTTATTCTATTATTCCAATTTTCAAGACTTTGCCAATCAATTTATTACTAATTATATATTTTTTCTTTTCTGTTTGAATCAATGTTTTTAAAAAACAATATATATAGTTTTAATGGATGGAGCTATTTATTGAGCCCTCATTTAAAGTATGACACACTATCGGGAATTAAGAACACAGATTACCTCACATGCTCCGTCTTTTCGTTTAAAATATTAATTTAATTTCTCTTGGTTTTTTTCAGATGACATAAATTACATAGCTTACTATGTTTCTGAGAGGAAAAAACAGAAGTCTGACAGTAGTTTATTCTTGAGATTTGAAAAGTTTGTTAAAAAAACGGTGGTTTCATGGATATTTATAGGAGGTAGATTTTCATCCAAACCCCATATTTATTTGGTAAACCACATTTTGCGCTTCTTTTTCTTTGCCTGTGATTTTTTAATTGACACACTTAGCAAATATAATACAATCATGTAGTAGTTATCAAGTATTTAAAGGATTCAAGCTAATTTTCTATTATTATTTTATGTCTCTGTAAGTATTTAGATCAACCGTATTTGCCCTCTCAGAAAAGGGCGGATTAGCTCAGAATAATTTGTCAGTGTTTGGAGGGTAAATGGGGTAATTGTGATGTTGACGGCTCAGAGATGATTCAAATTCATGCTGAAGCCTCCCCTATTATGTGTGTCGGGTAAAGTGGCCTCAGCCGAAAGCCAATGAGAGTGGCTTTGGCTCTTCTCGCCTCCTTGCTCTTAGACAAACACACCAGTCAGACATCAATAGGAAGCGTCTCTGTTTTAGCACGGCTGACCTTTAGCCGCTGTCCCAGTCTGTGCCCACCAAAACCAGACCTGCACGTCCCAGACATTTAGCAGTAATCACTAACACCCACGTAGCTCGCTCCACGAAAATCACATTGTAAACCCGGTGTGACCCTTCTCCACCAACGGTTGGCTGTACCCAGCTGATCTGCAGAGCGTGATAGACAGATGCACCGCTTGAGAGAGCAGCAGAAGACTAAAATAAATAAAACAGTGCTGCCGGATGACAGCGTGGGGCTTTAAATGGTGGGCGACTGAGGGGGAGGAGAGGAAAAAGAGTGAGAGGGCATGATTGAGAGTGTGTGTATGTGGGTGTGAGAGAAAGCATAGGCGGAGGGCCCTTGCGGGGCTAACATAGTCTGTGTTATGCCATGCCACGGGGCCAGCTGGCAGGGCCCAAAGCTGGCATGACAGAATGTGACAGAGGATCCGGAGAGCAGGGACTCGGGGAATCCCGACACAATAATGCTGATGGCAGGGCCTAAAGCCCAGATTTAATCACAGCCATCACCCACCTGCCAATAGAAAATTACACAACGGATATCAATGGCAGCCTCCCCGTAGTGTTGAGCCCCCAACTGAGTATCCAGGCCGGGCCCAGATGTCAATCACTGGGCTTTAATGGTGGAGCTCACCACGACTCCCAGACAACACAATGGTAATGCTATGTAGTGAGAACCATATAGTCATGGTTTGTAAAAAAAGGGATTGGTTTGATAAAGTTGGCAATCTCAGTGTGTCGAATTCGTGGAATAGAAAAAAAAAAACTCCAATGTTGGTACTCTGTTTAATGACAGATTTCCAAACCGTTGTGTATGATTCATTGTTTTCACAGAAATATATCTAAAACATAACAAGAAAGAACGGGGTGGATTTTAGATTTTTTTAATTTTTGATTTAGATTTTTCATTACTAATGAATCTATTAATTCTAATTTGACTCAATTTGTCAACAAAATTAACAAAATGTCAAATATAAAGATGAATGTCTACCATATACAGCATAGTTATGTCTTCAATGTCAGTGTTTCCTGAGGTAAGAAATATATTATTACAGATTATACAGATTATAGATCTGTATTTTTATAGATTATAGATATTTTTGTATCAGAATTTCTTTTGAATTATATTTATGGTTTCAAATATCAACTGCCATGTCCTGACCACCATATAATCTTGAAAAACAATTGGCTCATCAAGCCTCACTTTCTCTGCAAATTAACTTTTCTTGCTGCATTGTCAGAAATCAAATCTCTGAGAATTTAGATTATATGATGTCGTTGTCAGTCTGGAGCGGAGCAGCACTCTCTGATTTTAACCAGAGCTTTTTTTAGTGTCTCGAGCAGGCCTGGATTTCAATCATATATAATCATGTACGTACACATATATTTAAATACACACACACACACACATACACTACACACATCTCATCATGTTAGTAAGCGCTGCGTGGACTTGACAGGTAACGGTCCTGCGGTTGGGATACCAATCAGTCTCCGAAAATGTTTACATTTCAACTGTGCTGCATGCTATGACTCTCAGGTGCCCCTGTATAGATTGCTCGACCACAATTAAGATCTATTAAAATGAGAGCAATTTTACATACATACCATATATATTCAGTATACCATGTTCGTTAGCTGGGTTATTGTGTTTTTTGGGGGGGTTAGATACACAAGAAGAACATTTCAGTTGTTACAAGATTGAGTTTCTATGATAATGACTGCTTTCTGTTTGTTTGAAGTATCCCATCTGATAATTTAACATCTCAAAACCGAGTCATCATACTCTTTGTTTGCAGGATTGTTCATTAGATTAGATCGACCAAAAAGTGACTCAGCCTTAACCATTCACATACGCTTGATTTCAGTCTTTCCTTTATGTCGGTTTGGTTGGACTGCGCGTGTTTACGCGTGTGTGCGTGTTTATGCTTCTGTGTGTTGGATCCTGACAGCTATCACTTGTGACACAAAGCGGTTGTTTTTCTGAAGGCTTTGCTCCGTTTCATGTTGTAATAGCTTCCCTGTGATGGCGGAGAGGACCTCTGCTGCACGCCGCTCTCAGCCATGACTCCTGCAATATTTACATGTTTACGCTCACAATTTCCATCTGTTGTTTCTGGAACAATCAGCAGCCGGGGGCCTGGAGAGAAGCGCGGGGAACTGCTGTAAGTCGCGCTCAACTTGGGTTTCATGATTGGGAGGCTGGGCCTGATTATGCTCGACTAGGCGAGGGAGGGGAGGGGAGGTGGGTTCGTTTTCTTTCCTTCAAGGCCCTCTCAAGGTTTCTGACGGAGGGCTGGAAGAAAGCGAGGACTCTGGGGATCAGTGTGAGCTTGCTCCTCAGAGAGACGCTACAGCAGGGTGAGATCAGGGCCTGTAACCCCGCTCACCCCTGATCCGACTGGCTGCGGCCGGAATCGCTAATGGATTTCA
This sequence comes from Anoplopoma fimbria, assembly GCF_027596085.1. NCBI lineage: Eukaryota > Metazoa > Chordata > Actinopteri > Perciformes > Anoplopomatidae > Anoplopoma > Anoplopoma fimbria. The sequence goes on from NC_072469.1 coordinate 21,077,933, forward strand.
GATACGTTACAAAATCAATCGCAAGGTTCAACCGTGGTCAAAAACATCTTAATGTGGCCGATTATGAAAAAGTTTGAATGTTCATCTGCCATAAATTTACAACATCCATTTTGAAAAGAGTGGAAAAAATCTGTCATGGTTAATAATGAGTTTGACTTTACACTTTTGCAAAATAAAAACAGTTTTGTGTGTGTTCCTGCTTTTTACAGGCAAGGACTTTAAGGAGATGGCTGCATAATGCACTTTGTAAAATGTTGGTAGACTAATTTGCTCTTATGGAAGTATCAGCGACACTGCTATGTGCTACAAAATGGAATGCTAAATAATCATTTAAGGCCAAAAGAAAACTATTACTACTGAGAAGTAAAGCTACACCCCCCGAGGACAAATGGGAGCTCTAAAAGAAAGGGCGATACTGATGACTGTGTGGATAGAGGGAGAAAGAAAGCAAAGAAACGCGGGCAGGATGAAAGCGTGTGTTGATCCCTTGTGATGTGGCTGCAGACGTAGCGGGTCCCAGCGTCAGCCTGGCCCAGCGTCGGGTTTCCCAATGCCGGAAGTGGCGCGTTTCCCCTGGCGACAAGCTCTTCCTGCAAAATAAAGAAATCATTAGAAAGATGACAGCTGGGCCAGCCGACAGAAAGCCCAGGGGAGCCCGGCCTCAGAGAGCTGCCACCCAGCATTAGCTAGCCGCGCTCGGCTTCACCATCACCTCCTTCAGAAGGTAAACAACGCTGCTGCAACACAGCTCACTGTTCTCCATGTCACACCCTATCTCATTCCTAATTTTTCTTTTTCTATCTCCGATCTGGATTGTGCTTATCTGACACTCGGGCTGTCGTTCTCACACATCTTCTTACTTCTTACAATCCCCTGAGGATGATGGGTGGAGGAACGACGAGCGGGAAAACATTCTGACATGTGAACTCCAAATCATGCGTAGAAAGTCTGAAGCTGAAGGGTCCGGGGCTCCGGCGGTGACCCCTGGCAATCACGGCGTGTGGCAGCCACACTGGGGCCTCCGCAGCACGGCCTTCTGGGAGTGCACCGCGCCGCATTCCAGCCCAAAGTCCTCCCCGAGCATTTCCTCGACAAGCCATCGCTTACTTCTGTCTGCCAGATGAACGTAGCCAAAGAGCCAGAGGACTTAAGGGCGCATTAAGAGAGCTCTCCCAGAAACCATCAGTACTTGACCTCAGCTGAAATGATTACACTGTAAGGAAGATATTTTGAAGTTGATCCCAAAAGATACTCTCATCTTTAGCTCAAGAGCCTACAGGGGATGAAGTGATGCTGCCCATGGAGCAAATGATGCTGTTCTGGCATCATTTAGTCGCTTATTATTTGAGGAGACGACTGAATCATTCAGAGAGATGTTTTACGTCTTTACAATTTTTATCCTTTTACTTAATTAATACTATTGAAACCGAACCTGGCTAGTTGTTTCCAGTGTTTATGTTAGGCTAACTGGCTGCTGGCTTCAGCCTCTCGTTGGAAAAAGCACAAAATTACTGTCGATCTTCTCATCAAACTCTCAGCAAAAAAGCAAATAAGCTCATATCCCAAAATGTCAGATTATCCTTTTAATCAGCAATTATGTGGTCACCGATCTTTATGTTGTTATGATGGGTGTCGATGACCAAAACATGACACAGCCTCACAGACACCTCCAGGTGCCACCGCTCTGTTGCCATGGCGATTAGGACTGACATAGGTTAACACCTGCTAGCGCTCACTCATGGAGATTAATGTGGCTGCTCAAGCAAGACACACGCACACACACAGATGCAAACACAGTCGCACACTCACACCCGAGCCCTGTCCCCTCTAATGGGGACTGATAAAAGACAGGCTCCGTCTCTCACAAACAGGACTTACTGGGCAGCTCGGGGTCAGCTCCACTGCAAACATTTCCATGTGCTGCTGCATTTAGACATACAGGCCCATGACTAGGAAGCAGGACCCAGTTTCTCTGGACTCACTTGGCCTCACCACAACACTGTGACAGAAGGCTGGTGGCGGCACAAGGTCATTACGTTTTCTCTGTGATATTAAGTTACAAAAACTCCTGTCAGCAGGTCACAGCGGCTGACAGGTAGACAGATGTTGTCTCTTTTTACTGTCTCTCTCAGAGAGATGTCTTAAGCACGGTAAAGGCACACTAAAATAAATCATCATTCATCAATCATTCTGAGAGATAGAGGGGTATGACAAGACCGTCATGTCATCCAGTCACCATGGCACAGCAAATTTTAAATCAAGCAGGATGAGCAAGTTAATCCAAACTGCTTTTTGGATGTTTACACACAGTGACTCATTTCCATTGCCTTGCGTGGTTGGGCTGAGGCTTATTTACACACACACAAATGAGGCAGACGTTGCCCTGATGGGAAGATTGCCAGGATCTGCATTTGACAGGACTATCATTCTGTTGGATGACATCTACTCTGAACTTAAAAAGTGTTTACGCAAATTTTAAAATACCTCTCCTCTCACAACCTCTAGGGGTAAGTAGCCATGCAGCTATTTGTGTTTGTTGGTTTTTTTTCAATTTCTTGTATGACCTGCTGATGCCATTGCTGTCTTCAACCCCAGTGCAACAGAGGTGAATGGAATTTTGCTTGTGGTGAAAATTTGCGTTGGAAAAATGATCTTTTTCCAGAAACTGCTCAGACAGATAGAAACCTTCTCCCAGAAAAAGCATCCCTATAACTCTGGATAATCCACAGAGCTCACTGTCAGAAGATTCACACAGACTTTTTCTTCCAAAGTAGTTATGAAGCCAGACTCTGAAAGCTATTGTTCTGCTTAATCTTTTATCCATGGTATCGGTATGGTTCGATGGCAATGTGGGCTTGTTGGCCTGTCTGTCCACGGTCCAGTGTGTAATATCTCGACAGCTTTTGGCTGGGTTACCATGACAGGGTTAGGGTTAGGGTATGCAGGTATTCATGTTTACCAGCTGACGAATCCTAATGAGTTAGAAACCCCATGACCTTTCCTCAAGCCCACCATGAGGTCGACACTTTTGGTTTTAATTTAAATGTCCTCCAAACTGTTGGATGGATTTAAACTTGTATAGCCAACCTTTGTTGAATAGTATTGATGTACTCTGCGATCACTGTTGTCCTTCATTCAAAAGCACCCCTGATTCCACAAGTGGTTTTCATTGGACTGTGCATCCCAGAGCGGCTCCTAGCCTCCATGCCGGCGCATGTCCAAGAGCAGTGACTGTAAAATCCATTTGGGACACTAAGCCCTTAATGATGAGGGGATGCTGAGGTAAGGCAGGTACCCTGACTTCCCTCCAAACCTCTGGTGGTTTTTTGGACAACTCTAACTCCCCTGGACTCGGATGTCCATGTGGGCCAAATCACTCACATGGTACTATTTATTTGGCCTGTTAGAGACTCAGGGATAATCGGACCCCCCTGTTATTTTATTTTCCTTTTTTCTCCTCTTTTTCCCCTCGTCCTAATAGCAATTGATATGCGCTATTAGAGGGTATTCACTGTGTAGTTTGTGCTCACATGAAAGCGGTGGTCTGTTTACAGAATTCTAAATGATTGGGATTTGGAGAGCATTGTCATCACGGTTAAGACCAGGGAAGGATACAAGGCACTTAATAACAATGAAGTAAAAGATCCACAGGCACGCTTCACTGACAGGGCAGAATGTTACAGAGAATGAGTGCCAAGATTATGCACTGATACATAACCAGTAAACTGTGGACTGGCTTCTTTTGCTGTAGCATTTATTATATTCTCTGGAGAATTTAAGGAAGTGCATTATTTTCTAATGACTTGAGGTTTGAAGTCAAACATAGTCCATCAGCCAGAGGAGTTTTGGTTTACAGTGAAACAGTTGTATGTTTTTTTGGGGAAACTGATTTGAACTCAACATACTGTAAAAGACCTTCCAAAACCGTCGTTATAAAAACAAGCTCATTCCGATTAAAATGGCCATAAAACTACATTTTTGTGAGGGTGCCTCCCATTGGCTAAATAAAACACTGTATGGATGATATTCATAATAACAGTGGGGTTTTTTCCCCAAACTGTAGAACTCTCTTAATACAAGCAATATGGACCATCTTAATCTGTTCGTGATTATCAGCAAGATGTCACTATGCATTATATCTGAAAGAAACGGTTGCCACAGTGCTGTCACGCTATGGGCTGCCACCATAATGCAACACAACAACAATAAGGCCTTTAGTCTTTTGTGGAACAGCTCTGTGGGCCACATACACTTTTTCCAAAGTTCCCTAAAATATTTTTTGCAATTGATCGGCCCTGTCATTTTGTATATTTCACAAAAAGAGTGAGGAAGGAGTACAACAAAGCTTGGAGGTGTAAAAACAGCCTTGAGGCTTCGGAATGCTTTGTTTAGTCTCTCAATACAAAAGGGAGGAGTGAGAGGAGCTGAGGCTGGGAATCACCCCAGGGGGTGAGGGTGGGGAGTTTGAGACACGCTAAGAAACAAAGTCCAGGTGACATCCTAGTGTCAGTGTCACCCATTTAGGGGACAGTGCAGCCGGATCAGTGACAAAAAAACGCTGCGGGCCATAAGCTCTGTCAATGCTGGTGTGATCCTGTCAAGGAGGAGAAGAGTCAAAGTTTTCAGCACAGACCTTAAGTAGACAATGTGTCTTATATAAGGCCTCACTTATTGTACAAGCTAAATGTTGCTCTCTTTCACTTGGTGATGGATGTGTTCTTTCCGGGTGGGTGTTCCTTGAAAAATATGGATGGGACAATAGAATTGTTCTTGTCCATCTCTCTTGGTTCTATTGAAAACGAATTAACATGTTATGAAAGTTATGGAGTCATGTAGATTCTCCAGCAGAACCCAATCTTCACAATTTAGCATTCTTATAGATTGCTGTACCTGTGATCTCATTCTTTTGGACATTTTTGAGAGTTCAGGACCGCAGGTGTGGATGGGACGTACAGCAGTTGGTAAATCAAGAGCTTCCCCTTAAGGATAACCTACTTGGAGGACATTGCTATAGGAAGAATGACGTCACAGCTTGTAGTAGCTTGTTGTAGCCACCTTGACCTGGACACGAAAAATGGATTCAGATTACAATATGGAACTCCAGTCTTGCTTCTGTCTCTCTCAGGTGTGAGTCTTTTCTGTTTGGAGATCCAGACTGGGCCTCCTTCCAATCACTATGGTGGTCGGTCATTTTCCTAGGACAAAGTAGGGTCTTGAGTAATGGATCTATTTAGCAGTAATATTCCTTAATGGAACAGCCTAATTACAAGCGCAAATAACCACGAGCCTTCACAAAGTATTAAACATACAATAGCAGAAAGAAAGCAGGTATACATTTTCCAAATTATGAAAAAGTGAAACATCTGCTGTTCTTAGCAGGTTAAAAAAAAAGTCTGGTCAAGGGCTTGGAGGGGAGAGAAAAATGCTTTGTCACTTTAGATTTTGCGGCACCAATTTGATCTACGAGACGGCTGGTTTGGATTTCAAAGCCCACTTCTACCATTGAGAAAGGAAAAACAAATATTTGTTTTGTGGTTTATTGTATTTTAATATGGCAACAAGACAAGACCCAAATTGAATGAAGAAAAAAAAGAAAGATGCAGCTGCTGAAATCAACGAAAAGGATCTGTCTCTTCCTTTGTGCAAGATTTGGGATTTTGATTCTGGCCCAGTTTTGATTATTTGAGTTTTAATCTTATGTTATGGTGCAGTTTCTTTTAGGAAATATGAGCTTCTTTTAACTATCTCAAAGGATTTGCTTGACTAAGCTTGTCTTTTCCTCTCAGCCATGATCTAATTTCCATTGTTACCAGTGAGATGATCTCAGATATAAAAGCACAGACAGTACAAACTTCTTTAGAACCTTTCAGACTCAAGGGGTATAAAACAGAAACTACAAATGATATACTCCACTGTGGATAATTTCAAATAAGGCCTGAATAGAAAACCAAATCCAAATATCCAGATATTAATAGTGTCCCTGCTTGATGACAACCCACAGTAAGTGGCAGGTATAGTAAAATGAGGCCACCGGGGACCGCTGATTGTGAGTGAGGGCCTGCGATCGTCACTCATCGTCAGTCGTTACGCCCCTGTCGCTGCTCTTGGTAAGCCGTGCTGGCTGCTAAAATTGAATCTCAAGTTGTGTCCTATTTTGGTTTGAGGAACAGGTGATGTGCTTGGCCCGACACGTTCCCTCGCCTCCACACCACCCCCTTGGGGCTGTTAGTGAATGCAATGACAACATAGTTTTTCCAAGTAAAAGAGCGGACGCAAAGATGGCCCTCTATTCTACAATCAATACCTGATTAGCGTGGCCTTAGTGCTGCAGAAACGCAGCAGGCATGGTTATGTTTAACATGGGGGGAAAAAAACTGAAGAAGACATGTTTCCCATGATACAAGACATTTGTCTCTGCTTTTGTTTGGGAAAATAAATCCATGTTGGACAGCGAGCGGTAATCCGTCCAGCACTGTTTAATTTGCTGTCAGCTCGCGTAGCGCTGAGCTGTCCGTCTCGCTTTGTTGGCCTTTGTTGACAAATGCTTGAGTGACTTAAAAATATCCAGTCAAATTAAGCAAATCCTTTGTTCCTCATGTGCACTGACTGAGCTGCAGTGGCTTAAAAGTTGAAAATATCACTGCAGTAAGCAAGGTAAATGATATTTGATTTAACCAAACCATCTTTTAGAAGGGTAAATTACATATTCATCTGGTTTGTAGCTGCAAGACAACAAACATAGGGTGCATCTGTGCCATTGCCGGCGGCAGCACACCTGGACTTTCCTGTGCTCTGCACCTGCCTGCCTGTTCTCAGTGTAAACTTCTCCCTACCCACCATTTACATGCTGGTCAAATCCTATTCAAATGTCTCCCTCTAAACAGAGGAGCATTTCAAAACAGACACTATCAACTGACTTGTGATTGTGCATCAGTTTGTATAAGGTCTCCCCAGGCGCAGAAATAATCAAATTAATGCTGCAGACAATACTGCCTGATTGTTTATACTGTCACAATAGAGCTTTATATACGTTTTTTAATTAGTCTACAAGTCAGTTTAATCCTCTTCGTCATTTTAAATCCATTTCTGGCAACCATAAACATAAATATCTTTCCTGTTACTCACAGCAGGGGTTGGGTTGAAATAAATAATGCTACCCTGCTGTGACAAAATACTTGTTATAAGCCTGGCACACAAAACTTTCCTACAATCTTACTATTATTTCTACCATGTGGATGATTACGGGGAGAGCAATAGATATGCACAGGCAAATTATAGTCCAATCTGGGATGCTTAGATTTGAATACCAGCATGCTTAACTACAAAGACCATGCTAGAGAAGAGCATGAATCATATAAGAGGGGGAAATAAGAGGAAGAGAGCATGCATCCAAGAGTTCCACATGCCTGGTTTCAGGGGTACAGAGCGGTCCGCTGATGGAGTATTAGTCTAGAGTTATATATTATGTGTAATTATGAGACTAAATTTAAAATGTTTCAAGGTAAAAGTTCTGCAGTGTGCCAAGGAATGACATCCTGGGGAAATATACCATAAGGCTGAAACTTCATTTTAAGAAATGAACGGTTGATATTAACCACAATGAAGACAAACTGGTACAGTGTCTGCTCTTTCCTGTGAAAGTGATCACATCTTTATAGCTCCCGTCACTGCTCTTTACAGATCTGTTTCCCAGAGGTATTCGATGGAGAGAGCCAAGGAGGGAGGAAATGTGGGTCTGCAGCCCCCGCGTTAACAATGGCTCTCCTCAGACCCCCGTACCCAGGCCCAGCCAGTCATGAAACACCATGGAGATGTTATTGACCTCAAGGTTAACTCTCCTCAGGTAAGCCTGGGAGATAATGGACAAAGAGCTGTTCTTTTACAGGTGGAGTGACACGGCATATCCGCGCGGAGCAGCTCCTCTCGCATTGACAGATTTTCTAATTCACTGCAGATTCCCATAAAACTGGGTGGCCAGGGCCAGCTCTGCCCAACAGAGGGCCCATTCATGCTGGGTGGGATAGGGGGCCCGGCCAAATTAACCTGGATTAATTTAAAAGAGCAAAGAGTTCTTACATCCGAATAAAATGAAGATCAATAAATGAAATGTCCGGGTCAGGATGTCAAGTTGCAGCGATGATCGACTGACACTCAGAAAGCTGTGTTCTATAGAGCAGGAGAAAAAAAAATGGGCGAGAGATCCTTAATTACTTTATTCCAAGGAAGAGAAGTGCTTCCATGCGTCTCTCTTTACATGCTAGAGTTGCGCTCCTATAAACACACTCATGTCAGAAAAGAATGCTCATTACTTCTCTCATTTGACTCTGGGATTAGTCAGTGCAACAGAATAAGAAACCACTCGGACGTTTTTAAACTTGTTTGTACTAGTTAGAATTATTATTTAATGTGTGAGGATTTTCCACTAACATTTTTTCTTTTTTTTAATTTATGGCTAGACTGTTCTCTTCTCCTCCACAGACTGGGATTGGATGAGATTTCCCCCTGAATTTTTTATCAAATCTTATAAATTCCATTAATGTCTTATAGATGTTAATGTGTCCACCTGACACTAAGAAAAGGTGTGTCATAAATAAAAAAGATGACCATGATTCCGTGGTGGAGCAGCTAGACCTAAACCTGAACCTCGACATGTCATTCACTACATGATCAATTATCCAGTAAGGGCAGCCTTGTAAGGAGACCATCTCATCATGCAGCCATTAATATCTTAACAGTGTCTGCCTGGAGATGACATACAGGACAATGGAAAGAGGGCCAAAGAAATGACCGAGTGGCCCAAGTCCAAGCTGTTAGCAGATTAAAGTGCCTTCAAGATACAGGGGCCCAAATTCTCCATGACAGAAGGTAAGGGAGGAGATACAGAGATTTTGGTAAGGTCATTTGAAGGGTTTTTCCTCATTATGTTAGAGTAGTCTAAAGTCTCTGACAACAAACATATTACTAAGATGATCTATATTAACTTTGATCTATGATATCCATACTTCACGTATGTTGTTAAAATGCATCTCCAAACAAAAGAGTGACGTGAAAAAGCTGCATTCAAAGCACATTTATAGTACATTTTTGGTTTCATACTTGAGATTGTCTAACATGACATGGCAGATTTGACATAGTCTTTTCCTGCCATTTTCCCTGCCATTATATATTCAATTTTATTCATAAAAAAATAAGTTTATAATCAAAGAGATAATCCATATAGCGGGGCGGCTGTGGCACATGAGGTAGAGCGCTTGTCCCGTAACCAGAAGGTTGGTGGTTCAAACCCCTCTACCGGCAACATGCCGAGGTGTCCTTGAGCGAGACACCTAACCCCAAGTTGCTCCCCGGGCGCTTCATTGCAGCCCACTGCTCCTCCGGGACGGGTTAAATGCAGAGAAATAATTTCCCCATTGTGGGACTAATAAAGGCTTAATTATATATGAGATGAAAATGGAGAATTCACACATTTGTTCAAAACGTTGTTTCACCTGTGATGTTTTGTAAGAGAACAAGAACAGAAACGTTTTTCCATTTCCAAAGTGATGCTTACCTGGATTAAATAAATTACATTTGCTGAATTTCTCCCTAAATCTTCAGTCTTATGATGCCCACAATGTCTTTTTAAATTAAATACCAAAACCTGTCGCTGAGGCAGGCTTCGCAAATATGCCAACAGGATACTTCCTCAGATTAGCAGGGCTGTTTACACAGTCCCCTGGTAATCTGGGCCACAGGGGACATACCTGTACTGTGTCAGAGACGGAGCTAGAGTTACACAGTGGGACCAACCAGCCACAACGGCCCACACCAGAATACGATCCAGAGGGTCCAGCGGGACTGGCTTGGCTCCAGAGGGCTTGGCACTGGGTACAACTGGCCTCGTCTCCCCCTGCCAGACAAGGGCAAGAGTGGTGTGTATGTGTGTCTGTGTATGTGTGTGTTTGTGTGCAGTTGTGTAAGGTGGTAGTGGGAGGGGTATACCGGCTGCCACCTCTATATCCTTCCTTCCTGTTCTTGTTTTTTTGGGAGACATACTTTGGTAATTGGCTTGTCTACAGGTCCATAAGCAATACTGTTGGTACACACTGGCACACACACACACACACACACACACACACACACACACACACACACACACACACACACACACACACACACACACACACACACACACACACACACACACACACACACACATGCACAGACAAAGAGGAAGCTTTAACCATGCCTTATGGGCAATGACAGCACACAGAGAATACTGGTGTTATTGTGCACTGAGGGGAGGGCGGTTTTAATGGAGCCAAAGCTGATAGAAAGATAATAGGAGAGGGTTGCCTTGTTTGAACTGCATGTTTTATACAAATACACAACTGTGTGCTCATGCAGCCATATATGTGGGCATTCCTCTCCCAGGTGCTCCTTCACTCTTCATCCCTCCGATGCTTCTCTCTGAAAACAGATAATTGATGCTCACTAAGGAAAGAAATAGTATAGCATTATATTTCTCCTTGACCATTTACAACAGCTACTGAAATAGAGTAGGTGGTAGGTCAAGCTCTCTTCTCCTGCAAAAACAATCTGTGCAATACCAAAATGATTCTGTCTGTATATATAATATTTCAGTTATTGTGGATTTTTAAAGTTTTTTTACTTATTTGATATTCTTTACTGTGTTATTACTTATTTACTTATTTATAATACTTGTTTTGATCTTGTTTTTTACTTATGTCTCTTGTTTGCACTATCCTCTCTGCTGCTGTAATCCTGCAAATTTCCCCACTGTGGGACTAATCTTATTTTATACAAACAGGTTTGGTGAGCTGGACCAGTTCAACATTGTTTGACTTACCATCTACCAATCAGTCTGTCCATCAGTCCATCCCTAACCCAGTGGCAGTGGAACAGGGAACCCTAGGTTTTCACGAACCCACACATATATTACATGTGAGTTAGACTGTATGTGCCCAAAACAGAAGTTATTTCTTGTTTGTATCCCGTAGTACGGACTGAAAACTGTACTGTAGCAATTAAACAGAAGCATAAGAGGAGTTGAGAGATACATGGCAATGCTGCTAATGACGATAATGATGCCATTACACCGCCTCTTCCTAACGGGAGAGCAGCCACAGGGTGTGTTCAACAAGCCAGTGAGGATGACTCTGGAGTAAATCACTTGTGGAAAGGTGAAATGTGGCCAGCACGAGTCGGCCTAATCCATGCCAGACATGTGCAGAACACCAGAGGAGCAGGTGCAAACAATTGAAGCAGCTGTCAGTGAGCTGCCGTGATCTCTTCTGATATCTTAATTGTTAGTCAATCCAAGAGCAATTTTGGCAACATTGCTGTCAGCCCCGGGACCTGCCCCGCTCGGCTCCCATCTGTCAGGGGGGCTTGCAGGGATCTGGTGCTGCTCTCCCTCCCCGACCGAGGGCCCGTGTCTCTGGGACGTGTGTGTCCGGCCCATCCAGCATCTCCGAGGGAAATCGGGCCTGATTGCTGCCATTTCCGCTCACTTTGGTGGTTTGGGTCGAGGGTGCAGGCTAATGCTGATAATTGCCACGTTTCAAAACTACTGGAATTCGTTGGGGCCTCCCACCCAAAACCCTGTCCAGCCCAGTCCCGACCCCCATGTCGGTTCAATGTTCCTAAACATCGTGATTAGCATAAGAGCAGAGTGTGTGTCAGCATAGATTCAGGTCTAGGATGTGAGACTCTCCAGATGCCCCCGCCATGGAGTCGTAAGGACAGGGGTGATCAGGAGCTGCGTGGCCAGAGCTCCACAGATGTGAGGCCGAGCAATCAGACAGTAAACAGCACCACGAAGAGCGCGGTGAGCTAATGCAACTCTCAGCCAAAAGTAGCAAAAACAATCGTTCTAATTTGACTCAATGTCATGAAATTAAAGTTGAGAAGTTCTTTTTTTAAAAAGAATTGAAGACATATATATTCACACACATTCACAGACAGCCAAGAGGCGTCATTATAAAGAGATAAGTTACAGTGCAGTGACAGTGAGTGACCTGCCTCCTCCCATTCAACATGAGGTGAGGCCTGACTCCAGGCCCAGCCTGACCCCCCCGGTGATTTATGCGGCCCCAGTAAGCCGGGACTATTTGAGGGCCCAGCGAGGAATGAAAGTGTTAACAGTGAGTGTTGGGGAAGGTGGGCGCTGAGGGGAGAGTTATGAGTTTTCTCAGCTGAGTGCCCAGCTTTGGGTTTCTGACATTGTTTTCATCCGAGCAGGAGTAGTAAAAAGGTGGGGGGAGGGCAGCAGAAGGATGGGGGGGGGGGGGGGGAGTCCACGGAGCCCGCAGGCTTGAACTCCACAGCTGAACCACTGACCCCAACCATCCATCAGTGCAGGGGTGTGACAAGGCAGGGGCAGGGGTATGTGACAGGAGAGGGGGGTGGAGCTGGTGACGGGGGAAAGGGACTGAGGGGCTATAATGGGCTTTGGAACATGGGAGGGGCCAGTCACTGGGGGGGGGGGGGGGCAAGGAAAGGAAAGGCCAGTGTACTGTAGCAGGACGGAGCAAGGCTTTGAAGAGAGGGAGGGATGTCTGGTTGATGGATGAAACAATGCAATAGGTGTGTGTGTGTGTGTGTGTGTGTGTGTGTGTGTGTGTGTGTGTGTGTGTGTGTGTGTGTGTGTGTGTGTGTGTGTGTGTGTGTGTGTGTGTGTGTGTGTGTGTGTGTGTGTGTGTGTGTGTTTGCGTGTGTGTGTAAAACAAGAAGTTCTTAAAGAAGTATTTACACGATGCTCCTTCCTAAATCAAATACACTTATCTAATCCAAATGTTTAAATCTACTTAGATTTTGTTCTAGCAAAGTTAGGCAACAAAAGTTAAATATTCATAAGGTAAAAACAAAAAAACAAACGTTTGTAATCATCCAGAAATATTCTTGAGATATATTGATACTCCTATACAACATGGGTATTTGAACTGACCATATCTGGTCATTGAGACATGATTAATCAAAGAATGAGCTAAAAGAGTTTATAATCAGGGGACTAAAGTAATGTCTGCTAGAAATGGAACTTTGCAGCTTCAAGTGAATAATGAATTATAGATCATTCATTTCTATCAGAAAGAGCCATTTGCAACATGTCTTGGTAATACTGAAATCTATTTAATACCACATTGGTGTAAAACAAAATATATAAATTTGCTATAGTTTATACATTGCTGTTCGCTTGTGAAAAGAAAAAATATATGATTTGTTTGACGATTTTACCGACTTAGAACTAAAATCCAAGCCACTATTGGAAACCAAAAACTTAACTTCAGCTAGAGACAACAACTACATTTTTGTGTTACACTGTTTCCACTTTTCTGAGATTTAAGCAGCACTCAAAGCCAGATTGAACCCTCCCCCCATATAGGCTCATACTGCCAGCGTCTTTCAGCTGTTGCCCGAGACTCACTGTCACTTAGCTCCACACAATGCATGGCCAATGGGCAGACTGGATCCCAGCATCCGTCCTCAGAGGGGCATTGGCCCTCGGCCAGACAAGCTTGAGCTGGGGCCCCCTGTCGCACTGAAAGACTAGAGCAACACTAATGGTTAAGTCCGAGGAAGAGTCTGTGGGACAGAGGCGAGGACCGTTTTTTTAATATGATCCAGTTTGGAACTCTATAACACGTATCCCGATTTCATTAGAGGCCAAAGATGGAGCCTTATGTCGGCGGCATTAGCGGTTATAGGGGTGACTGTGTTTGTCTGCTTGACACTGTGTAAAAGAGGGGTTAAGAAGTGGGGGATGAAGAGGGATGAGGCGGAGAGAGATAGAGAGATAGAGAAAGAGAGAGTTCATGGCCCTCCCAGTTAGGTTATGGCACTGCAGCATGGACAAATCCATGAGCAAGCGAAACCACTGTTTTAAATAGCAGGTATCTGGTGTCAGTGTGCCCTGAGAGAGGCCCTCTCCATCAATATGTTCCTTTGCCCTTGTCTGCTCCTGATATCTTTATCTTGTCAGGACCTCTCCTGGATGTTCCACCTCAATGGCTTCCGTCTGCGCTCGCCCCGTCCCGTGCAGATGGGCCGCTGCTGGTCTCTCCACTTTAGGGCCCTGAGGCTGGATGGGGCGAGAGCAGTGGGGTGGGGGGGTTAAGATGCAGCGGGGGAGAGCTGAAGGCAGTCTTATGTCAACCTGTAGTCTACAGGGGCCTCATTACACAGACGCCAATGGAGAAGCTTTTAGAGGGTAATTAGACCATTACAGATAGCCGGGGGAATAAATGAACACTCGCTATGTCTTCTGAATAAATGAGATGTTAAAATGTGCAGGTTTTTTTTTTTAAATAGTAATGCATTTGGGACTTTTCCCTTTTCTTGTAAATACTGCAAGAAATACACAACTTTACGTGCTGAGTAAAGAAACTAATAAAAGAACAAGTCTTTGTTTGCAATAATTCTTAAAACTTTAAAAGCAAAAACTGTAAAACCTACAAAAAATGAAATGTAAATGAACTTCTTTGTCAGCTTTAAATGATGCAAAAAACATATAACCACAATCTTGTTTACCATTTGTTATCCTAAATCCACTGTGTTGAAATCGACTGGACTCAGATTGTGCTCTAGTTTAGCGACAGGAAGCTTTTCACTGTTCTTTCCTGTAATTTCCAGCTTACCCCTGAGATGGAAATGGGAGCGGGATTCAGGGAAATGACAGATGCGGCTCGGGAGGGCCATTGAAGAGGTCATATGTCATCACGGGGTCGCACATGCCCTTTGAGCAGGGGCTGACGGGGGGAAGGAGGGGGGGGTCACACTACCTGAAGAGGAGACGAGGCCTGGGAATGCAGCTAACCTGGACCTGACTGTCTCCTCTCACCTGTCAGTCTGGTCATAAGTGTCGTATTTATGTTGGCTGGCTCTGTCCTTTCTGCATGAGCATCTGTCTGCCTGCCTCACTACAAATCAAAAAAAACAACAAAAAAAACTTTCTATATCATCTACACTTTCACCATCGTGTCCGCCCCATTATAGCAGAAACAAAACCTCTTGTACTGTGGGTTTATCAAACATTACACCGATAAATCATCACCATCATCAACGCCATGTTCCTCTGCCTGGCGTGTCCTGCTGGCGTTAGAGTTTCTGACAGACCGGCGCCGGCACTATATTTAATCTCTGTCTTTCTTCCTCTCAACCCCGTCTCATTTAGTCACTTGCAATGTGTGTGTGTGTGTGTGTGTGTGTGTGTGTGTGTGTGTGTGTGTGTGTGTGTGTGTGTGTGTGTGTGTGGTGTGTGTGTGTCTGAGAGAGGGGAAGCGAGTGAGAGGAGCTCGGGACCAAGTGTGTGATTTTTAATAGCCGTCGGCTACCTGCTCACACATGATACCCCTCCAGCCTGCTTGGGCAGATGGCTATTACTTTCCAGTTGTGAAAATCAAGCTTATACAAACACAGGCGGTACTGAGACGCGCTGGACCAAGTGTAGTATCCCTCTGATAGATAGTATTGGTGTGTGTGTGTGTGTGTGTGTGTGTGTGTGTGGTGATGAGGGCCGATTCTCTGGCGTTCGTCATGCACAGCCTATCCTGTGGAAATCATTAAGTAGGAGCACTAGGCCGTCACTTCCTGGCAAAGCATGCAAGTGAGATGAAGAGCTTTATCACTTTCCAGGACAGGTGGGAACATTACCGAAGGCAGGAGAGTATCAGTGCGACCTGAAACAAAAGTGAAAAGACATTTGATGTCTTTGTTTTAAATTGTTTTGAGCTTTTCATTTCTATGATTTCGTGAAGATCTGGAATTTCAATCTTATAATATTTCATTTAATTATAACTTTTAGACAGACTTTTTTTTACCATAAGAAAATACAAATTCTAAATCAGACACATTTTTATTCTTTTTTAATTTGCATATTTTCTACTGCGCTTGCTAAAATAAATGACAAATCTCTAAATCTAAACGTCTTACACAGCTTTGGTGTGTAGACATCCAAGAGCCAACTGTAATTTTCCGGTTTCATTAATTGTGGGCACTTCATTTTAGGTATGAAACCTGAACTTCTCGCTGTCTTGAAACTCAATAGTCCTTTTAGTGTCAAGGTTGGCCCTGTCCTGCTGCCTCTCTCATGGAATCTGCCATCATGTGACCGGGCCCACTGTCCCAAACCGCCTGGATTATTGATCCCTCCTGTTGTGAGTGAGACATTTACTGTTGCCCACTTTTCTGTAAAGTCAATCGATAGATAATATTGTGGTAAATTATTCAGTCTCTTTGACATGTCGACAACGTCATGTTTTAATAATAATGATATTAATAATAGTTTTTTTTTTAGAAAACAAAGTGACTACACATCCTGAATATGCAGCATATTATATTACGTATTTTTCGATGTTGAATTATAATAATACGAACATTAACTGAATAGCTCTAATAAAAAGGTGAGTCGAAATAAGAAATTAAATACATATATTGATAAATGACATAAGTACAAATAAAAAAGAAGTTCGTGCAATTTGTACTATTTCAGATTTACTGTGGAACTTTTTATATTAACATTATTATATTATTATTTTGCCTTCATTTTTTACTTTTTGACATTTTACCATATAATAAAAAAAAAAAACACAATTTATAGATATTCTGTAATAACTATAAGCACTAATCATGCCGAAACAAATGTATTACATTTAGAAGCTTTTAAATAGCGATCATCATTGTGACGTTACTGCAAGAAAAATGTTAATTCAAACATATTCTTTTCAATGTTTATTTAGATTTTCACTGCCAATATTTTCCTAATTATCCCTTAGATTTTTGGTCCGTTTTCTGCTGAAATATCTCAAAGATGAATTATCATCTCAATTATTATCTCTCTATTTCTGGATATAGCTGCAAAAAAAATAAAGAAATAAGATTTTTAGAACACTACATGTCAAATATTTTTCCGTCAGAGAAACATTAGTTACAGGTTTATTGTCTTTAAACAGTTCATACACTGAAAAGCATTCATTAAAATCTTAATTAGGTAAAAGGACAGTATGCTTTAGGCTCGGCTAATTAGTGCGGAGTGGTGATGACGGTAATGAGGCCGGATCAGGCCGGATCAGGTGTCCCTCTGACCGCTGGCCTCAAGCTCAGACACGGGCAGCCGGTGACTGGAAGCCCTGGAAGGCCGGAGCCTTACAAACCTGAGTGATGGAAAACACTTCCATGTACAAATACCGCCATCTACTGACCAGAAATCAGTCAGTGGCGTGCAGTTAACATACAGTAAACAGCAGTCTCTGGCTGTATAAAAATAACATTACATTACAGTCATTTAGCAGACGCTTTTCTCCAAAGCGACTTACAGTCAGTAGTATGTTACATATCATTCACCCATTCACACACTGATGACAGGCTACCATCAAGGTGCCACCATCAGACTCTAACTAACATTCATCATCCAGTCCACACCGATGGCCTTCAGGAGCAACTTGGGGTTAAGTGTCTTGCCCAAGGACACATCGACTGCCGAAGCCGGGTATCGAACCACCGACCCTCTGATTGGAGAACTACCTTGCTCTCCACTACGCCACAGCCGCCCCTCACATACACTACTTTATTTGGAAATTTGATCATTATAATAGTTAAGATGCTGTATTAAAAAAGTATGTTATATTGACCTACCGAATGCATTTATTATTGCACAAGGGGATATAATGGAATAAAAACGCTCGAGTTTCCATAACTCTCCTAGTCTTTAAGCGTTGTGTACAACAGGGGTGAAGAGTGTGATTAATCTTGATTTAGCATTTTGTTTCCGAAGTAACAGTTAAAGAAACACTGCAGGTATTGTGTATAGGCATAGATAATCTCTCACATTGACATAATAAATCTGAAAAGTCCATTCAGAGCAGCCAAGGGCCTTACAAGCAACATACTGTAGGCCACACAAGCCAGAACTCCCAAAGAGAGCTTTATAATAATGCTGAAACTCAGTGTGTTTGTGTGCGGTTGAGTTGGGATATCCCACAAGTGCCGGCCTGAACCCAGAGCCCTCTCTGGGTATATATGGTGGAGCCCAGCCTGGACAGGACCCTAGGGTGGCATAAAGTATACCTTTGCTTCACACGGTTCATAAAATGATCAATAATAATCATAAGTCAAAGTTAGAGCTCCTATCGCGGAGTCATTTGTTAATATTGGGACGCGGGGGAGTGTTTGTTTGAGTTCCCCGTTGGCCATTTAAGAACGAGGCACTTCATACTTGAATTTCGTCCATGTTCCCTGTAAAACAGCACTTGTATCATTTCCACTTTACTGGTCAACTTTCACCCAGCATCACCTCTGACCGCGCTCCTCTCTGAATCCCTCATAAACTTTCCAGTCTCAAACATCCTTGGCGCAAAATTATAGTGTGCGATCCCTCTGGCATAGGCAGCACACAAAATAAACTGCCTGTAATTGTGATGCTTTGACCATCCTCCCCCTTGACTGTTGTTTAGCTTGGCTGCTGCCTGGGGGTTTGTGGTTTCAAACCCGAATAGCTCAGTCGGTGTGAGAGGGAGAGCACATTATTATTCCCGCTGCCCGCTACACTGCACATGCTAATAAGGGAGGACCACTGGGGTGTTTAAAAAAGAAAAAACGGGGGGGGGGGAGACGGTGATGTCATCAGTGTGCTTTATCTGAGTTGGGATCTGAGGGGGGGTGTAGTTTCCTCTGGTGCAGACTCTGGGGCCCAGGAGCGAACCCGGGGCTTTGCCAGGGAGCCCGTTTAAGGAGATTACTCAGTCATCACACCTTTGTTGCATTATGGGTCGGAGTGAAAGGCCGTGCACTGTGGACATCCCAACGAGACGCCACTCTGACAGCTTTCTGACACCCAAATCAACATGGACAGACATCAGGCTTCATCTCAGCCTCGTTCTGTATTGCGTCTTCTCGGACGGAGGAAGATTATTAATTCTTATCCCTGTGAGGACGTTAAAAACACGTTGGCTCTTTGACCCTCGTAGCCAAGACTTTCCTTATGGAAAACTTGCCTTTATCTGAGTCTTGCTTCATTCTCAATCAAGCATCAAATGTTTGATCACAGACAACATGGCTTTATTAGTGCAAACGTATATGAGTTACACAACATTAACAGTTCATGGCAGGATCATGAAATCAGATAAAACTAAAGACTACCTCATACGGTACTTTTGTGGTGGCCTCTTACAGTACATGTGATCAGATCCAATGTCCTGAACAAATTACAATTACAAAGATGAGAAAGACACACTTTGTAAAAAGTGGTAAACCCTCTTAGGAATTATTGGGCACCCACAATTGAATTAAGTCATTTCCTCATGGTCTGGGAAAGAGATGGTTGAAGTCCTCAGTTACACTCTGCCTCCTCAATATTTCAGAGGTATGAAGTGATCACAACAAGCGTTGGCAAAATGCAGGACATATTTGGTCAAAATATGTGTTTTACTATTTAAGAAATATGTCATAAAGATGTATGATTTCTGTGAAGACAGCTTTTTAAATTTGCAGTTACAACAAAATGGACCCCCCCCCAAATAAAACCGCAGAGCACTCTGGTTATGTAGTTAGCTACTGCATATCATGGCTTCGTATTGCTGCCCATGGCATGTCTCCAGGATCTACACGCTGGTTTGGTAATATCTGCACTCTCTGCCACAGAAACACAGCCAACTAGACAGCTAATGTAAGAAAGCCTCATCAGGTTTAAGCTGGTGAAAAAGCCATGGCCAACAAACACTGGATTTACATGGCCTGTTGTTTTGTTGTCTGTTTCCAGCTGTGGCAGCGACGCTGCTATTGTTCTCACCTTGTGAGTCTGTGTGTGAGGCATCATGTCAAAATGTGTCATGGAGACACCTTCTGTAGCAGAAACTACCATAGAGGAGGTTTTCAGTACTTTACCAGTTGTTTATATGTCCGTGGGCAGTTTTTTGTCACAGTTATTGTGTCACAACTGTGCAAGATGCATTCACAGAACTTTACAGGTGTGTATTTAAGATAAAAAATGAATGCCAAGTTCAAAGGTGGGTGTGATCCGAGCAAGGGTGCAGTAAGTAACGGGTAGTAAGTGGGGAAGGGGCCATTGCACCCCAACACTATACGCCTCTGGCCCAAATTGGCTTCGGGGCTGGTGGGATCAAATTTCAATATGGTGTCTAATTGTTATCTGTGACGGAAATATTCCCATTATGTAAATGAAAAAAAAACATACCAATATCTTATCGTTAGTCATTGCATATGACAAAATGACTTAATCTTATCAGGTATAGCAAATTTCTGCTAAAGCTAACTAGCTGTACAGTAGCTGCAATCACATGACATATTATTTATTTGAAGTAGTTAAGCTACTTTTAACACATTGGAATGTATTTATGTACATTGTCTCCTGATATATTTATTTGAATATAAGTATTAACAATATATGGACAGATAGACA
Source organism: Anoplopoma fimbria (assembly GCF_027596085.1). NCBI lineage: Eukaryota > Metazoa > Chordata > Actinopteri > Perciformes > Anoplopomatidae > Anoplopoma > Anoplopoma fimbria. The sequence continues at coordinate 21,098,346 of NC_072469.1, forward strand.
TCTGGTAAATACAAGAGATAGGCCGACATTAAATTCCTGTATGAGCTGTAAATAATCAAAACAAAGATCATTTTCTTAAACAAAGAAAAAGGAACAGAGATAACACATTCTGTTGGTTGCATTTTTTAGGTATTTTGTAGGTTATATGGCAGTGATTTTTTTAAATGAATGCTATAACCGTTTCATACCTTTCTGTTACGCAGCATGCTAATCAGCCCAAAAGCCTCTCCTAAGCTCCACTGCTTCACTTCTTGCTGCATTAAAGGCAAACTTGGGGTAAACTTTACACTTATTTCCCATGGCAGCAGAGGAGCGAGGCGATAGTCTGAGACGGGCTGATCCTGGTGGGCGGGGGAGTTCCACTGAGTATTCCAGCCACACAGAGCCTGATTTTATTGCCCTGCTAAAACGTCCTCCTGGGTAATCGTGACAGGCGGTTGCCCCTTTTTCATGCCCACACTGCGACGGCACCACAAGAGGCCGGAGAGCAAAAAAAATCACACATCCCATTTCTCACACCAGCCTGTCCCTCTTACTCCGGCCCAAAATGCTTTTTTATGGACATTTCCCCCCCGTTTGCTGCAGATGGGTTAAATATTACATCAAAGCGTCTTTAATGTTTCACAGTACCTCTCATATTTCCCCTCGGTATCGAGTTCAAAACTGGTGCAGGCTGCATTTTTACAGTAGATTTAATGGATCAATGTCCATAATCACATTAGCACTGGCTTAACATATAACAAATTTCACCGTACCAGCATCAAAGACCTGACCTCTTGTTATAATCAGGCATAGCATCTTTTCCTCCACTCAAGATCTATGGGCCTTCTGATAGAGGGAGAAACAGAAAAATTGTCAAGGGGGTGATAAGCTGTAGTGTACGCAGCTCAGAGAGTAGCTGTGTGAGAGAAAAGCATTTGTCCCCCACGGTCACACAGTCACAGGCGCTTTGTGCACCTCCCCACTGTTTTCACGGATCGTGCTGATAATCCTCACCTTCTCAAACTCTTGTTTCTCTATCCATCTATGGCAAAATAAACACTTATAAAGCTTCTAAATACCAGAAACATTCATTCTTAAAGTCAGAAGGCAGAGGACGGTGGTCCAACTGAGATATTTTTGGGTAAAAGAAAAAAGAAAGCATGATGTATGATGTCTGAGTAACGAATGCTACGACAGTCTTCACTCAGCACTTCCTGATTATGGCCAACAGGCCATCAATGAACGATACAGATTAACATAAAATTCAAACAGACAAACTGCAGACAAACTAGAATTGATGGCTTCCACTGAGCCGCTCGGGGAACGGGCCATGACGTAAAAGGAAAAACATGTCGGGTTCCCCCGGCCAGGTTAATCAAGACAAGCTTCCCCTGTAAAAAGACCAGTGTGTGTTTGTGTGTATGTGTGTGTGTGTGTGTGTGTGTGTGTGTGTGTGTGTGTGTGTGTGTGTGTGTGTGTGTGTGTGACTGCAGCCCGGTATATGTATGTATGTGTGAACCCATTTCTCATTCACAATATGCAATCTTATTTTTTACGGCTGATTGTATGTGCTATACATAGGCTGTATGCATGAGGTCTTTGCCTATATTCCTCTACCCAGCACAGCATAAATAAACAGGAACACTCTATAATCCATCATCCTGTGTGCTGTGGGAGCGTGCCCAACACAAACATGGCTTCTGTTTTCTATCTGTGTGTGTGTGTGTGTGTGTGTGTGTGTGTGTGTGTGTGTGTGTGTGTGTGTGTGTGTGTGTGTGTGTGTGTGTGTGTGTGTGTGTGTGTGTGTGTGTGTGTCTGTGTCAGAGACACTGTGTGTGAGGGCTGGGATGGGTAGCGCTATGATGTTAGTGCTCAGTCCATGACTGTGAAACATAAACCGGCTGCTCTAAATGAGGATTATACTAATGAGCTTCCTCTCTCTCTTTGTTTCTCTGTCCCACTGCCTGGACAAGACTCTGAGCAGACAGTCCCCTTTGCTTAATTACTTACACAATTCTTTGAAGTCCTTTTGAGATGACTCTAATGTAAGTTTGAGATTGGCTCATGGGGATTTTTTTTTTTTTTTTACCAATTAACACTTTTGTATGAATTAGCAATGACGGCCTCCTGGAAGCAGGAGAGGATTAACTGCTGCACTTTCCTTCTTCAACAAGTATCGTTTAATTCCCAAATAGCACTAAACACCAGGTGCCCCTAAAGGAGCTGCTCTGGGGACAGCAGTATGAGACTTTGTTTCAGAAAAGTGTGACTGTTCTCAGTTTACGTTTGAGGATAGTAAAAAAATGAAGAAACGTTTCACTTCACAAATCATGTGCATATTGGGTACATCTTTGCTGCACTGGCTGGTCCAGTTACTTCTTATCATTGTTAATGAAAATGGAGTAAAAGAACGGTCACCAGAGGCGAACAGCTCAGTTTGAACAGTATGTGGGCATCACTTTTTAGCCATGCTAATGGTGTGAACGTAGCATGGATGTGTGGGCTCCATTAATGTCAGTCTGTAAGTCAGTCCACCACTTTGGTCCATACTGAAATGCCTGGATTGGTTTTAATGAAATTTTGTTCAAACATTTGTGATTCCGGGAGGTTGAAATACTTTTTTTTCTTTCTTGCAAAAGTAATGACATTTAGTCTCAGCTGTACTTTGTGTTTAGTCCTAATTAGCAAGTGTTAATGCTACACTTAAGCTGGAGAACTTTGTAAGTAGTATACCTGGTAAACATCAGGTATGTTAGCACTGTCATGTTAGCATGCTAATGTTAGCATTTATGTCCAAGTGTCACCGTGTCAAAGTAAGGCCTCACAAAGCCTCTAGTATGACTGTAGACGTCTTGTTATTGTCTATTTATTGTAACAAATTACTTAAATTTGATGGTGACGGTCTATTTTGTACATATTATAACCCAAGATATAACCCAACTCAATCTTTGTGATGTTTCTAAAGATGTATCTATTGAATTGTCTTAAACTCTAATACCGGATAGCATAACTTTGTGGGTCTTAATTCAGATTTTTTTTAAAAATGCATTAATTGTTCATTTCTGACATTATGCATTTCTATATAATTGCAAAATACATTTCCATGATATGGTCTCTTGAAAATCCCAGAGCATAAAGATGCATCCCAATTAAAGCTCATTCTCATTCTCTCTATGACCATACTGTGGGTAATGGGTGCCTTATATCAGATTTACGGTAACAACTGACCTCATCCACAATATTTTCTGCTTAAGCCTAGATTGTCTTCCCTGTGGCAGTTGTTGTCATGCAACACCAGCAGCCACTCCGCAGCAGAAATCCATATAGTAACAATGGCGGGGCTATTGTACCCAGCATAATGCACTTTTACAATATCCTCATTCATTGCATGAGGACTTTATTTACAGAGCCCCCTTGGGTAACGCAATGCCATGCTCTGATCACACACCAGGCCACTGCATGTAATTATGCTCAGCCTGCTCTCCAATCTGTCACTGCCCAAACTCATTTGTAAGAGTGCATGTACAATGATTAAAGAAACTTCTGTGCCATGCAACAAAAAAAAAAGGGGGGCTTCTATCACTCCCCTCCCGTCCTCCTCCTCCACATTCGGGGAATTCTCCAAGATCGAGGCGAAGCTGCCATGTCAGAGTGAGCCAGGCAGACGTGTATAGATCGCCAACATTGCTAATGCATTTGCAGCAGTCGAGTCATAATAATTAAAGACATACAACATCTCAGGACTTCATTAATCTTGGTTTATATGGACTTTGAAGCTGTAATGAAAAACAGCCTGCCTCTCTGGGTTTATTGTGTCTGTACAAATTGTGGGGATGGCGTACGCCAGGAATGCCCCCGTCCTGACCGGCTGTTACAGGATGTGGTGATGGAAAACAAAAAGATAAGATTTGGCGTAAAGCTAGCGACCGTTATGGAGAGGTCAGTGGTCAAGGTTGTTTACGTAGACTCTGAGCAGCGTTCAATCAGGCAAAAGTGAGCTGCCGACAGTGACTGCAGTGTGAGTTTACACGTCTTTGTGTTTTGTGTCCTTGTGTGTGCACTCAGTGGTCAATGCTTTCTGTATTTAGCTGAGCAAAATTAAGGCCTGTAGAGCTTTTGGAGATTCAGCTCGTACTGTCACATATCATCATCTTTGATTTGCCGTTGGTTTCTCAGCTTCTCACCATGCTCTCCAGCCCTTCTGGAGGTGCATTACAGTGAGATCAGAGTGGGAGATTACTGGGTATTAAGCTCTCAGTGCCAGAAGTAGAAATTACAGAGAGGTTGTCAACGCCAGAGTTCTCTCTGCTTGTTTTCTCCTTTAGAGAGAGCGAGGTAATGCTTTACTCACGCCGTTTCATCCCAATGCCTTGTGACTGCTCCCTGGCAGTGCTATCAGTGGTGAGTCACAGCCAAAAGTATGTGCGGCTCAAACGAAAGCAAAGGAAAGACAGAAAGGGACAGACTGCTTAGGACTCAGGCCCAGGACACATGCATCTTCTCCCAATAAAAGTCCCTTTGGCAGGTTTACATTGCATTAGTCCACTAAACCCAAGGAAATATACAGTGGAAGGGAGAGAGGGCATCATCCATCATCTGAAATGCAAAAGGGTGAAGTCATTTTATTTTCTCCATTATTATGTGTCCTGTCTACAGGTGCAGTGGTGCAATGTCCTCCTTTTGGTTCCAAAGGTAGGCTATCGAGGTTCTATCCATCTAATTACTTTACATTAGAATTGCATTTACTTTAAAGCTATTTATGGAGGACAAGTAGCTTTGCTTACTCTAAATAGGCATTGAGAAAAAAACATTTACTGAATAAGAGTCTGCAGCTCCACAGTAAAACTGAGCTCTGTGTGGTAACTACCTGGCAGTGATTCATTTCCTCTTCCAACACAAGTTCCTCACTTAAATTTGTCATTTTATGGAGTGTGTCTGACAGAGCGCAACTGACAGATGAAAGTTAAAGTGGCCCCTTGGAGTAAACAAGTCAAAAAAGCTCTGAGTTTGGCTGAATTAAAGGAAGAGAGAGGGGGGAGAGGGGGGGTAGCAGCGTTTATTTGAAAGCCAACAAGCATGGTGCCTTCTGGACCCTGCGGTTTGCCGGCGTTCCTCCCAGGTGAGGTCACACTGGGCCGGTCGAGCGTCACCAGCCCGCTGCCCCGGCCAGGAAGAAACGGTGTCCTCAGCTCTTCGGCGGGACTCAAGCAATATTTTGCTGGTAGTCAAAACAAAAAATTAGCAGTGGTTTGTTATTATTTCTAGTTTGCTCATCCATGACTCCTGTGGTCATCATTTCTGATGAGAGGGAATTTTTTCTTAAATTGCCACCTTTGAGTTCTCTAAGGATTAAGATGAGAAAGATCAGAGTAGCAGCTGGTAGTTTCATTTGAGGTCAATGAGATGAGGTTAGTGGTCCATGAGCTGTAGAAACTGTATTCAAGCATCTGTTCTGATAGATTTTCATTGAACAGGAATTATAATCCTGAACAGGTCTTGTTAAATTGTACTCGATCTCGTACTATACTTTATCCGTGCGGATCCATTAAGTATTTTGTTATATTTTTGTAGGATGATTTTGATTAAGAACTAAATCTAAGGCGCTATAGGTCAAAAGTAATTAACATGCAACTTATAAACAAAGGACTGAATAATCAAGGAATGGTATAAATCATACAATTACGGTTTTGATTGTAAGGCTGAACAATAAAAGCACTCAAGTATTGTGTGATTACAGCCAACTGGGTACTTGACATATAAAGGGAGAATCAATTAATGTGATTAGAAAAGTGAAACATTCTTGCATGTTTCCTGACCAAAAGTATGAAGTTTTGTTGATATGGGTCCAGCAGTTTAGGACCTAACCTAGAAAAGTCAACCTAGACTATAGTGCCACCTTGTGTTAAACATGTATGTTACAGGCTAAAAGAAAATATCTCTCCACACCCAGAAAATAGTATCCTGCTGAGGCCCTTCAGGTGAAGTGATATTACTGAACGATAAGTAAACTCAACTGTATGTTACAGTTCTGACAACAAGAAAGTTTAGGTAAAAAAACATAGAAAACAGCTTGCAAGTATAAAATATGACAATTAGGCTTATTATTTTGTATTTGTACTGAACGTAAATATGTATAACTTATACAGAAATTATAGAAAACAAATGATTTTGACCCTAATATAATTTCTAGATTTTATTAAAATGCATTATGAATGGGACAGTCTTGTTTGAGGTGATATATAATATCCAAGGAGACAATGCTAACAGACCATATGGGTTATTACAAATACATTATTTCTGATAAAAATAAATATGTAATTCATTGACAAGTTCCTTAAAACTATAATAAATACATTTTAAATTATACACTCAACTTTATTGCACGTAATTGCTTTGCTTACTATTTGTATTAGTAATGATAAAGCTTTCCTCAGAATATGTTAAGGTGACTGTTAGCATTAATAAATAGCAAGCACAACATCAAGATGACATCGCTCTGCTTTTCTTCATCAAATTGTTCAGTAGTTTCAGATGCACCCATAAGCAGAAGTAGATTATCCAGGCTGTAAAAAGTTTTGTCTTCTCTTTGTGGCCTGTGTTTCCATCCCCTGGCCGTCCACCTCGTCTGCCTCTCGCCACTTCTCTCTTGGATGCAGGAGGAGGTAGTACAGCACGAGGCACACCAGCCCCAGCACCGAACCTCCAAAGATTAAACCGCTGACTGTCAACAAAAACGTGGCCGTCTGCAACTCCGGCTTCAACAAAACCAGCAATAAAGGAGCCGTAGTGTTTACAACAGCATAAAGCAAGTAGTAGATGATCATGGCAACCTTGGTGTCCTGTCCTTTGACGTTGAAAAAGGTGAAAATGAGGATGACTCCGATGACCGCTCGGTACAGAAGCTCAAGCTTTCCGGAGGAGCAGAAATTGGTCTGAAGCACATGTGTCCAGGTTGTCGCCAGCAGCCAGAGGACGGTGAAGGCTACTGTGCTGTAGGGGCTCAGTATGAGGAGGAGGGTGTAGCTTAGGATGTGGCTGGTGATGGTGCAGAGTTTGTAGAGGAGGTAGATGGCTGTTGGGAGGCCAGAGGGCATCTCTCTGATTTGGGGGAGGGATCTGCGCAGGCAGCGGCGATAGTCAACCAGGGTCCAGGCAATGTTAAGGAAGGAGAACGCCATAGAGACATCTGAAAGAAATTGACAGATGCTATAAATCATGATGCGGTAAATAAATACAAATATGTTCCTTTCTGACTTTACTTACACTGCAAGACTGAGCCCTCCTCGCGGCTCAGCACTATGTAGAGCTGCAGAAGGAGTTGGGGGACGCTCTCCAGGAAACTCTCAAACAGTTTGAGCATGCTCAGATCTGTAGCCATGCAAAACAAATGTTGGTGCTCATCTCTCCTCTCATCCACTGTATAGGAATGTGGCGTTGTCCAAACACCTTTGAAGCCCTTTTTCAGCAGCTGATAATACCTAGCAACAGGTAGCCAAACACAATGACAACAAAGTCAAACACGTTGTCTCAACCATGAAATACATGTGTCGGTATTTCCTCCTTTGCTGCTGCAGAGACGATGATTCACATCCTAAAATTCGTTGCAGCTTATATGTGGTTATTCCAGTTTGCACATTGCCATTGTGCAGGATTAGCATTCCACACATATTAGTCATAACATGATCGATTCCACATGAGCAGCTTATGTTATAATACATAATAATATATGCTGCACTCTTATTAAAACCATACCTGGTGAAGATGCCCATGCCGAATAGGTGCAGGACAGCAAGTCCAGCTTTGGACAAGCCTGATGTGGTTGGTTTTCCCCAAGTGTTCACCGGAATCTCCTTCATGTCGTCCCTGTACCAGGTATAGCTGAATATCTGCGTCACCAGCAGTCCAACCAGAACGAACACCAGAGTCAGTCCGGTCCACACATAATTATTCTCTCTGAAATATTTGACTGCCAGTCCCACGTCTGTCCAAATGTCCACCACATACAAGAACAGTCCGGCAATGGTTAACAACCATCGCAGTTTAGTGTATTGAATGTCGTCTGATGGAGGCATTTTGTTGTCATTTGAGGAATTCAAGCAAACGCTTTGCTCTGGTATGAAGGTAGAAATGTGGTTTGCTCAGTTTGGCTTTGAAGGTTCTGAAGAAAAGCTGCTGTGGACAGTTTCTTGTTGGACCACAGAGGTTCAGGTGCCATTTTGGTCAATCTGTAAAAACATTACAATGTGATAAAACAATGAGTATCATGGGAAAGACGGAGTCCTTATCACGCGCAAACACTTTGTTGAAATCTTGTGCAGATTTACCACAAATCTTATGACAGCAGTGAAATGCAACGTGACGGCAGTCTGCTGCTGTGTCACAGTCTCCTGCCCTTTGCTCTCTACCATAAACACTGTATTCCTGGGTTATGATAAATGTATTTTTCATTAACTCTTATAAAAGACTTTGGAATAAACATCATTAATCATTTTATCATTCCTGCTGATAACATCATTGATTATTTTCCTATAATGTTCATAAGTATGCCATTTATCATAACCCAGGAATGTCATTTTAAAACCTATTTTCTCAATAACTTTACATCCTCTAGCCTCAATATAACATTAAACTGTTTAATGAGATGCCATTGGTGATAAAGTAAAGCAACAAAAAGGAAAAATAATAATAATTTAAGATAGCACAATAACAAAATGACTTTCCTATTAGCTTCACCTCAATAAAATCAAGCCAAAGTTGAGTTAATTTCTATTATTTTCATAAAGATTCTTTAAAAATGATTCTAAACTCATATACAAATCCCAAACTGATCAAATTCTGCCTTAATTTATACAGAATTATTAGTGAATATTTCAATCAATTCAACTTACCAGTATATGTTTTCCATGGCAGACAGCTGTGAACAGACACAGAGGCAAAGACTTCTGATGCAGTCATTCTTTCTCTTCCCTTGAAACATGTGAGCTGAGTCAAGCTCCACCTCAGTGACAACCCTCTGAACTGACGTAGTCAACCCGGAAAATTTTTATTACATCATAGATCTTGTGCCTGTGTGCATGTAGGTCTGTGTGACCGGGCGTGTGACAGTTCACGCCTTTACTCCCCTCACACAATCTTTCATCCTTAAGATGACAAAGCATTTTTGGATGGCTTGAATTGCAGCCAGTCAGTGACGAAACACAAAGGTATCTCCAGACTTATTTATTAATTCTCAAAGAAAGGTGTGTCTTTGGATTGCTGTGAACAATAAGGGTGACGTAACACCTCGCACAGTGGTTTTCCTGTAACCTAAGCACTTACAGTAATTGCGTGAGTTTCTTTATCTGAGAATGCACAAACAATGTAAACTTGAAATACTCAAACTGCTACAGCCTCATTTCATCCGGCATGACCAGCAGCTCATGGTGGCTAATGTTATCTAATATTACCAAACTTAAGCACCATATAACTGACATTACTCAGCCAGTATAATAACTTTATGACTAATTTCTACTGGTTTTACTGTTACGCCACACTAATCATTTACCAATATCCCAAAATAGTCTTTCTTTATGTCTATATTTCAATACAATGATCTTCCTCTTTTGCATTCAAATGAAGCAAGGGGACCCTCACACACTCAGCTCAAATTTCCGTTTTCCCCTTTTATGTTTTGTTAAGAATAAACAATGTTGGAGGTCTAGGTAAATAACACTTTAAACCCATTTTCATAGGTTCCCTCTTGAAATGTATCTGAATGATGTGTGTGTCCTGTAGTATTACAGTACCCCATCAGCAAAGCTGAAACCCTACCTGCCCCTCACGTGTAGTATCTTCAGTTAGTTTGTAGGATTAATTATATTAAAGGAATAGTCAATCATTTTTGGGAAGTAGGCTTATTTGCTTTCATGCTGAAAGTCAGATGAGAAGATTGATACCACTCCGAATATTCAGACTGTATAACAACAGCGGAGACCACAGTCTGTCAACATGCTGACCAGCCCCCCCCCATGTGGATATACATGTACATTTTTATTCTGTCTGTGTCTGTAGCTGTATAGTATGTGTATTTATTGTCTGTGTCTTGTAGTTGTATAGTATGTGTATTTATTGTCTGTGTAGTTGTATAGTATGTGTATTTATTGTCTGTGTAGTTGTATAGTATGTGTATTTATTGTCTGTGTAGTTGTATAGTATGTGTATTTATTGTCTGTGTAGTTGTATAGTATGTGTATTTATTGTCTGTGTAGTTGTATAGTATGTGTATTTATTGTCTGTGTAGTTGTATAGTATGTGTATTTATTGTCTGTGTAGTTGTATAGTATGTGTATTTATTGTCTGTGTAGTTGTATAGTATGTGTATTTATTGTCTGTGTAGTTGTATAATATGTGTATTTATTGTCTGTGTAGTTGAGCTGCTGCAACACTTGAATTTCCCCCATGGGGATCAATAAAGGAATATAATAATATGACAGTGGTATCAATTTTCTAATCCAACTCTTAGCAAGAAAGCAAATAAGTGTATTCCACAAAAAAGGGAACTTAATAAATCCAATGCGGCTTCGACAATACCTAAAAAAAATAAAAAATCTCATGTCAGAAATAAGTGACAGAAAAAACCAAATATATATATATATATATATATCCATCCATTTTCCGTAACCTGCTTATCCAGTTAAGGGTCGCAGGGGTGCTGGAGCCGATCCCAGCTGTCAATGGGCGAAGGCAGGGTTCACCTGGACACCAGTCTGTCGCAGGGCTGACATATAGAGACAAACAACCATTCACACTGGAAAACACATCCACGGGCAATTTAGAGTCTTCAATGCACCTAAGCTGCATGTCTTTAGACTGTGGGAGGAAGCCGGAGAACCCGGAGAGAACCCACGCTGACACAGGGAGAACATGCAAACTCCACACAGAAGGTTGTCCAGCCCGGGACAGCATATATATATATATATATATATTTAGATATATATATATGATATATTTATATATGGTATATCTAAATATAATATATATATATATATATATATTGTTCGCCATATAAAAAATATATATATATATATTTAGATATATACATATATATATGACATATAGAATATATACATATATTTAGATATATACGGGCATATATAATATAATATATATATAGATTTAGATATATACATATATATATATATATATATATAATTGGTTGTCCACCCTGGCCCCTCTTGCTGTGATACAGTATAACCACTACACCACCGTATATATATATATATATATATATATATATTATATATATATATATATATATATATATATATATATATATATATATTATATATATATATATATATATATATAATATATATATATATATTTATATATATATATATATATATATATATATATATATGTATATATATATATATATATATATATATATATATATACATATATATATATATATATATATATATATATATATATATATATATATATATATATATATATATATATATATATATATATATATATATAATATATATATATATATATATATATATATATATATATATATATATATATAAGGGCAATGGGTTTATAATAGTGTACTCTCTTCCCCTCCTAGCCTCTAGGGGGCGATAGAGAGCCCCAGCTGTTTCTCTCCTGTGCGTAAAAGAGTCTCGTTGGTCATCCTCATCGGCCCGACCCTCCCACTAGCAAAAGAGTGACACGCCATTCAATTGCTGCCTGGCCCTTCTCTTGTAGGAAGCAGGAGGGAACCCTGAGCGTCCTCGAACACAAGGATAACAACAATATCCGATAGAAGAAGAAAACAAAAACAAACCATCTGCGTAAAAGCAGAAGTTGTCCATCATGGGGATCCGAAAGAAGACGACCAAGAACCCTCCGGTGCTGAGCCATGAGTTTGTCATCCAGAACCATGCAGATATTGTTTCCTGTGTTGCTATGGTGTTCCTTCTCGGGCTGATGTTCGAGGTAAGTCCCGGTCCACATGTTGAATGGGTTTGGATGTGCTGGGATGCTGGATTGTTTCCATCTGTCCTCCTGGGAAAGTGACATGACTTGTCTTGATCTGTACTTCCTCCTGTGATCGAAAGTCTCTGCTTTTAATCTGTAATATTAGTGATGTATTCGTGTAGGTTTCCATTAAAAAACAACAACATAGTGTGTTTTTTTGGTGTTAAACTCCACATCTGGCTGCTTCATGTGTTGAAAATGATATTTCAAAAGGCCCGTGTGTGATCATTAAAACACAAAGTTCATGTGCATTATATGTAATGTAATCTTCCATTTCCCTTTGTACGAACACGTCTCATCTTGACTTTGCAGCATTGTATGTGTGGCGACAGTAATCGTCCACTTGGGTAGTTTATGTGTTACGTGGCAATCACACAACGACTGAGAGGGCTGTCATCACACAAACGCACCTAAAACTGAAAGTTTGGTGCTAAACAGCGTTTGGAGGGTAATGCAATGAGTCCTGGGACCTGTGCACACCCAGTGACCCTCCTCAGGGCTGCAAACTGGGCGACTTTCACTCATTTATGCTCCATTTCCAACACGTTTCAGAGGAAAAAGCAGCGCCATTAGTGTCAAGTTTGCGGTAGTCTCAGCTACTTCCGGTTCTTGTTCTACAAAATAAAATCCCCTCCTCCCTTTGTAGTGACAGCTGTTGAGACGTGTCTGTTGTTTCTTAATGGCAGCATGAATATTCTCATTGTGGATGTTATTGACAATTTAATACAACGTTGACTACTTCTTCCTTGTGTTTAATTTGAAATTGGTGCACAGTTATTCTCTTGTTGTGAAGGAATACTATGCAACTTCCTCTTGTAACCTTATTATTTTTTTGGCTTATTTGATGTATTCGCTTAATAACTTTGTTGTATCTTTTTTTTTTTTATTGCCCATCACACATGTGTCACATTACACCTATATAATTAAAGTGATTAATAGAGTGACGTGTTCCTATATACAACACATTTAATTTCTCTTTTTATTCTATGCCCAACACCTCTGCAGAAGTAGTTTGTAGAGGTGAATCACCCTTTTTATCTGTTGTCACAGTAGTATTGCACAATTCCCATATGGTCTCAAATGTATTGCTGATCCTTGTGTATCATTACCCTAAAACTGCTATAATAGATTGCAGAAATTAATCATTCTGTGACATTAAAACCAATGCATCACTTTAAACTTCAATATTCATATATGAGTCACAGTAACACAGTAATCACTCCATTATTGGTCTTGCAGGGAATCCTTGATATATGAATGCAATGCACAAGGAATCCCGTTTCGTTTTACAGCACAAATGTATTTGTGCATGTGTACAGGCCTGCATTACTAATACATATTTTTCCATCTACAGGTCACCTCAAAGTTTGCAGTGTTATTCATTACCGTCCAGTACAATGTCACCATATCAACAAACGGTAAGTTAAGAGTGAATTGAGAGTATAAGATAAATGGGGACAACAGATGTTTTCATATGTGTTTAAAAACCTGAAGGTTTGGTCTTCCACATACAATGCAGTATTTTCTCAGAGTTGTCCGGCTGGAAGCCTCTCATTTAGATTCTAGAGCGGTTCTTGAGCGGCTTTGCACAAACCCATTTGAGAGCTCCTTTTTTCCCCTTTGGAGCTAAATTTAGTCTGCCTGATTTATAAAGTTCTCTTGTGGCAAGGTGGTGCCGGGTGAAATATAGGCCTCTCAATTCAAGTCCTGCTCATTTCAAGGTTAACAATTTCCTCTATACCTTCAGATACTGTTGAAGGAATGTGAAACCACCGATCTTAGTCATACTCTGTGGTAGCGACCGGAGGTTTGCAGGCTGCCAGCTGGTGATTCAGTGCTTATCTGAGAACGTACCTAGCTCTGTAACTTATTTACAGCCTCTATCTTATTAGACAAATAACTTGCAGGGCCTAAATCTCTCTGTAGTGAAATAAATTCACTCAAGCCACTATGTTTTTTTCTTTGTCTGTGCTGACTTTAACAAATGATTGGACTGATTTCGTTATGTGGTTGCATAAACCACCGCCTTGTCATTCTCAATCTATTTGCAGGGAACTCTGTTACTGTGTTGTCTGTCTCTGTGCTACAACACATCACACATTATTCACAGTGTTTCACAGATTGCAGGCTGTATAGATAATATGTACCTTTAGAAAGAGAGAAAAAGCTCTGTGTGTGTGTCAGTAACTGTGCTGAGACAGTCAATGTCAAAGTGGTGTACTGCACGGTCGTGACTCGCTAAACTAAACACCTCACCTCAGGAATTAATGTTGTTAAACATGTGAATCACTTGATAGAATTTAATTAAATTGGCTCAGCAGTTCATGTTTACCCTGTTAAGGATGAACAGGGTTCATCTGACATTTTGGATATTAGTAAAACACATTGGGCCTCATGCAGAAACACTCTCTGAAATTTCTCTTTCATTTTGTCTTAATTGTCTTTTAAGCAAAAAAAAAAAAGAGAAGCCAACTCCAGATGCAACAAACGTTCTTAACCAATCAAATATGCTTTTACCAAGGTGCGGTTAGATTTTAAGTGTCAATAATGGAGTTGTAGGAAAATCAAAGAGCAGTATAAATACTCCATTCAGAGGCTGAGCGCATACAATATCAACCAATTGTTTTTATACTTTTAATTTGAGATCAATTGCCTGATAGTATGTATTAGGCGCCCGGATTTGATGCTCCAATCTTAGTTACTCATATAACAACAAAAGATATAAATGTGAGTATATGATATTAATGCCTTTTTATTTTCCTCTTGCGTTTCTTTGCATTGGACAAACCATTTTTGGATTGTAAAAACAAGATCTTTTTTATTATCTTGTTATGAGTTTTCTCGACTACTAAAATGCTTAAGAGGAGAGCAAGAATAAAAAAAAACCATCTGTGATTAAGTAATCAATGTGTACTAACAAAATAAGAGCAAATCATGGATAAAAACCAAAATGTGAGGATATGCGTTCGTATATCGCTTGCTGAATTATTGAACTCTATCTGACCTCTATGCTTTCTCCTGAAGGCCCAGAGGAGACGCCGTTGAACCACTTCCACCATGGCATCAAGGACTTGGCCACTACCTTCTTCTACATGCTGGTGGCCATCATCATGCATGCCATTATCCAGGAGTATGTGCTGGATGTAAGTGAGGCTTCAACCTGATTACACATACTTTAATCTCTAGTTCCGCATTTTTATTGTTGTTCATCTTTGCAGAAAATCAACCGGAAGAAGCACTTCTCCAAAACCAAGCACAGCAAATTCAATGAGTCAGGCCAGCTCAGCGCCTTCTACTTGTTCTCCTTTGGCTGGGGCGCAAGCATCCTGCTTTCTGTACGTACTGTAACTAAGCCGACATTGTTCTTGGTTACATATGTTTAACCCCCCCAAAAAGTCCTTGACTGTAATGTAAATGCCTCTTTGTTTGTAGGAAAACCTGCTGTCCAATCCAGTCACCCTGTGGGAGGGGTATCCCCATACACTGATGCCGTAAGTTTGTAATGTTGATGTGGGAAGGCCCCTGTGCACTTTACAGATACTGTTTGTTTTTTTCTTTGTGGTTTAAATACACTAGACATGCTGTCATTTGTTACTTTATTGTTATTTTATAAGACCTTCTACTATGGCTCTGAATTATCAAAACTTTTAATTTTCTAACTCCTGTTTTTCCCTCAGATTCCAGATGAAATTCTACTTCATTTGTCAGCTGGGCTACTGGTTACACGCTCTGCCAGAACTCTATTTCCAAAAGACAAAGAAGGTAGGTGTGGTGGACCCATCATTTTGTGATCGTTTTTGTATGACGCGACTGCAACTTACTTCCTGTTTGACTTCCTTGGTTATGGTGCATTGTTTCAAAGAAACATACTCGCCCACTTAATTCCACGTGTGAAGTAAATATTTACCATTCACGGCCTCCCATCCTTGTGTGTTTACTGTTTAGGAGGATATTCCACGCCAACTTGTGTACATCTTCCTGTACCTGGTCCACATTGCAGGCGCCTACATTCTGAAGTAAGCACTGCCACTATGTGATTGTGTAGAACATGAGGCCTTTCTCCTGTGTTTGTATACTGCCCTTCAGGAGAAAGTCAGTGGTGTCGCGTGTGTTGTTCCTGTTGTAATAAAGGGGACTCCTCTGTCTTTCAGTCTGAACCGTCTGGGTCTGGTTCTGCTAGTGTTGCACTACTTTGTTGAGCTCCTGTTCCACGTGTCCCGACTGATCTACTTCAGCAACGAGAACAGACAAACTGGGTGAGTTTTCATGTTCAGAATGGCGTGTGTACTGATCAATGTGTGATAGTCTGTGAAAGGTTTACTGCTAAAGATTACCGGTGGTGAGAAGTCATCCTCTTGTCTTCCAGTTTCACCATATGGGCCGTCTTGTTTGTCCTTGGCCGGCTGCTCACCCTGTCCTTGTCCGTCCTCACCGTGGGCTTTGGCCTCGCCACATCTGAGAATCAAGGCTTTGATTTAGCTGCAGGGAACTTTAATATTATCTTTGTTCGGTAAGTTTGTCTGAGAGGAGGAATGTGACTTTTTCTACCCAAATCCAATTTTTCTAACTGCATTTATTCTGATCTGAAAATCTACAAGCAACTGTCTTTTTGAACACAACAGTTATCAAACAACAAAAAAAAAAAAAAAAAAATCCACACTTAAATATATATTTAGCATTACTAAAGTTGCTGGTTGCGATGCTACATTTTTGTCCATTTTCTTGATATGTTTAAATTCCCATGGGTAAATCCGTTAACATCAGGTTTGCCACTTATAGTAAAGGAACAAGAGCTTATTTTTACACACACCGTGTAGTACTGAGGTTCAACAATCATACAGGAAGGGCTCCATTGTAGAAGAGGAAGAGAGTTGTTCAACAATACAAGCCTCAATAAATTAGAATGAAATCGAGTAATTGGGATTGTAGGAAATGACTAAACATTATCCCTACATAATGGACTGCTTTGGATATAACTGAGTATCTTAGGATGGACTAATATTTTCAACTAGAACTTGAGAGAGAGGTCAAAATTTGTATCTTAATTTTTAGCAGTATCAATGTTCGACTAACGCTGCGTCTTTACCCACTCTTTTAGGATGAATGTCCTGGCTGCCATCTGCCTCACTCAGGCCTTCATGATGTGGAAATTCATCAACTTCCAGCTGCGCCGGTGGAGAGAGCATGCCCAAGCCCAGACTTTGAAAAAGAAACAAGTTCCTACCAAGAGCAAATCAAAGAAAGACAAAGGTGAGCAACGAGCACAAAGTATGGGGCACTGGACATTATATGTATATTATGTTATGTTTATGCCTACATGCACTTAATATAAGTGCTTCATCAAATGGACCTAATTTGGATGTGTCCTTTTTTTGTTTTTAGCCAATGGAGTAAATGGAGTGAACTCCCACGCAGCCGATTCACCAAGAGCAAGAAAAGAGAAGTCATCATAAACACATTCCCCTCTATCACGTCCATCACGTCCTTCCCAAAGAACCATCTTACCCCGTGCTTCCGTGGCTGTTTCCAACTGACAGTCCCTCCAGCGCCTCCCCCACAATATGCATTTTCAGCTCCCACACACGACTGACCTCCCGGCTGGACTTCAAGAACCAGAATGCATTTAGCTTTGCTTGTTGGCAGTCGTCCAGCACGCCTTGATTTAGGAATCATTGCTCTGCTGTGCCACTTCGAATAAAAAAAAAAAAAAAAAAGAAAAACCTAAAACAAATTCCCAAACAAACTATGAAAAAAGACCTTATTTAAGAAGTGCCTATTGATACAGATTGTTTTGTACAGGGTGTGTAAAAATTCAGGAATGATGCCTTCAGTGTTTAATGTTTCTCCCAAGTCAGGTCGTGTCATGCTTTTTCCCAAAATGGTGTGTATTCCAGCTTGTGATTTATTTCCCCTTTTTTCTTGTATTTATAAGTGCTAGCAGCTCCTCATCTTTGCCTCTGACTCCTTTCCCTCTTTGGAGGGATATTTTTAAACATTTTGTTGTAAGAATTTCCTAATAATATCTCTTATGTTTCCATCAGTGAAGGTTGCATACAGTCCTGTTATAATCTCTGGGTTCACGCCACAGACTGTTCAAGCTCACACAGCAGGACATGTTACAGTGTTTTCACCCTGTCACTGTCCAACAGACTTCTTAAGATGGAAAGCAAAGTAGAGGATTTAACCATATCTACTCATGGATAGAATAGGGAAGCGTGCATAAAAACAAAACAGGAAAACAGGAGACATCACCCTGTACTACATTAACTAGATTCACAGTTATAGTGCAAAACTGCCAGTAAAAATGTAGTAACCTGATGTAGCATTTAATTATAGGAGTTCAGAGCAGCTTTTAGTCACAAAAGAACATATCCCTTGCCATGAAATAATGCTGACTCTATTGCCGTTCTGCCTATAACACTGTCAATAATTGAACACACTTTGTGTTTTAGTTTTGAGTGATATGAGATAATGTTAAAAGAGATGGAAAGGAAAATCAGGAAAAACATCCCTTTACTTAGTTTCATTGAATCACTTTCTTTTAGGGTCCATAATCATTTGCTATTTAACTGGAATGGGTTTATGTATTTGTTTCGCCCTGCATATTATTGCTTAAAGTTAAAACGTCCACAAGAATTATTTGTTGTTGAAGCACGGACTGAGTGTGGGAAAACCATATTTTGTTGACTCTTTTTTTCCTCCCAACCCACTACAAAGTTGTGCCAAATGAGCCTGATTGACTGTTGGTATATGCCTTTCACTTACATGCCATGAAATGAATTAACAAAAGCTATGGAGTGCAGTCAACTGTATTGTAAGAGTCAATCGCCTAAATGACACTGGTTTATTCTAAATAATAAACCCTTTAAATAATATTAGGTACACAGTAAGTCATGGTTGTTTCCAGCGGTATATCAGAAGTGTATTTGGTTTTTCTCAGCTTGTCCTGATCGTTTATCTATCTTTACAAAGGAATAAAATGTTTATTGAAGAAAAAAAAAATTGTCAAGAGTTATTTTTCTTTAATTCATGCAACTAAATATCACAAATTTACTTTGTGGTAGAGAATTCCATCCAGACAGCATTAAACGCTCAGACCCTCGATTTTGATAAGGAAGAAATTCCCCCAAAAATGTTTCACAAGGATCAACAGAGGAGGGATCCCTCTTCCAGGACAAACATAAATGTAATAGATTATGTGTGCACAGAATAATAATAGCATTTACTGTTCACATTTTAGTGTTTTCCTACAGAAACTGACTCCAAGTGATGAAAAAAAATAACAGTGCAGGTGTAGTTATTACATGGGATGTCAGTTAAAGTAAATCTCTAATGGAGATAAAGTAAATCTCTAAAATGTCATAATTTATTTCAGTTATCTTGTCAGTCACTGTGTAGATTGTATAACCCAACATGTAGGTCTGAATTGTGTTTCAAAGACCACTCGTACAAAAATGTGCACACAAATATTTATGTTATTCTGCGTAGAGCCCTGTTCTGAACAAACCTTGCCCTTGAGTAAACAAACACAAACGGCAACTGCGAGAAAACCCTCGACAAATGCTGCTGTGTGGTTAAATGTGTTTACATGGAGTTCTTGTACTCTCCAGGCTTGTTCATAAACACATGGAGAAAACCCACCCTGTTGATGTTCTACCCACCGACCACTAGGTGGCGGTGTTGCACACGTTTCTATGAAGAGAAAACGCCTCCTTGCTTTGGATAGTTGACCACACAGTAAATCAAGGTAGTAAACTAGGACACGCTTATTTCTATCATTTATAAAGCTTAATATGCCAGCTTGCCGTTTGTGTTTCAATACGGTTTTGTTCATTTTGTAAAATAGTATAATAATAAATAAAATCTGTTGAAATAAAAAGAAGTCGCACATTTTTCTCTTATTTTACATACAAATGATTTATCTTTAAATCAACTAGATTCAATTGAAATTGAACTTTGACAGATGAAAAGGGAAACTTTTATTTATTTTTTACAATCCTTTTTATTTGCGTCACAGTGCATACACACCATGTTATAGGTATTCATCTTTATGCCCTTAAACATGTTGGTAAACAGTATTTCCATGAGGATATATCATACATATAACCCTTTTTTTCCCCTATATATTGGCACATCTTGAGTTGGGATGTGGGTGTCATAGTTTCCCCACCTCTTAAAACCATAACATACATTTAAAACATGAGCTGCTGACAGTCGTGACACTGTGGGTGCTTTAAGTAACTCCAAGTGTTTTTCTTCTTCTTCTGCACATTAAATATCAGCAGTAACTTCTTCTGCAGATTAAATGTAAGCAGTAAAATGAATGCTGCTGCGACCAAAACATTCAAGAATCGTGTCCTCCTTAAAGCAGGTAAACCTGACGGTGTTCACGCTGCCGGAGCCCCGTGATGTGGTGTGGTGTGGGGGAGGATAGCAGCTACCAGCACAGATAAACACTCAGCACTGGTTTTTTTTTTTTGCACAGCAGGAGTAACATGGCGGCACAGCCAGCCAGCAGAGATGTTGTTTCACTACCGCGAAGGTCAGAGCGGCGTCTGATAAACGGGATTTAACACCGAGGAAAGCACCACATCGTGAGTAGCCACGCTGTGTGTGCGGCCATTGCTGCGACGGGACGGTTGTGGGGGTTTAGTTGTGGAAAGAAGAAGAGAAAAGACCCAGCGAGAGGTCTTCAATCTCGGGTCTGGAACGGGCTCTCGCTTCGGCGTTAGCTTGTTAGCATGCGTTAGCTCCTCGGCTAAGCCCGCTGCTTGTGTCAATAGTGTTTTCTGCAGCGGACTAACCCGGACTAACCCAGGCTGGCTCGGACAGCGAGCTTGCAAGCGAGTTATCTTCTCCCCCCCCCACACACACACACACACACACACACACACACACACACACACACACACACACACACACACACAACAACACCTCAATGTTTGTCAGCTGTTTGTTTAGTTTAGGTGACGTACATTAGACATTTTTAATACTAGATACTTTGATATGTCATTGTGTTTTTTTTGTGCTGAGTGATCAATTGACACACACACACACACACACACACACACACACACACACACACACACACACACACACACACACACACACACCGGACGAAGTTCGCCAGTACGGAGCGTCGTTAGCATGCTAGCTGTGTTAGCTTCATGCTAGCTCTGAGCTGCTTGGACGTCGTTGTCAGAGCACAGCAGTGAGTCAGGACGGGTCTTGTCAGCATGTTTGAGCGTTGGCTGCTAACCTTGTTTTGTTGTGGTATTAACCATGACTGGATACCACTTGATACGTTAGGTAAGTTGATTTACAAAAAAAAAAAAAAAAAAAAAAAAAAAGAAAGATCCTCCATTTCTCAAGGCTGCAGGACAATTCTCTTTTTTTTTTTTTTTTTTTTTTTGTGTTGTTGCTGAACTAATGTTGTGTTTGGCTGATTGTCTCTACTACTCTGCTCTGTAGCAGCCAAGCTGAATTATGATCACTTTATTTATTTTATTTTTTATTAACACTTAAAACCATTCACGTTTGCTTTAAACATTTTTGACCAAAGTATTCAGAAAGTTGTCTCCAGACTTTCTCTCCACTCTTAAGCTTGGGAGAGGAAAATCAGTGCTTTCAGTTTGTTGTGGCATTGCTTTTTTTCCCACAACAAAACTGTGTGTGCAAAAAAACCCCAACACAATTGCTTGGCACTCACTTGGGTCACTTCACTGTGGAGATGTACATGTGTGCAGGGCTTTAATTAAACACAGAAGGTGCTCTCTGAGAGTGTGAGGTACTGTGTGTGTGTGTGTGTGTGTGTGTGTGTGTGTGTGTGTGTGTGTGTGTGTGTGTGCAGAGAGAGAGAGTTTTGACTTGTGTGTTGCTTTGTTGTGCCTGCATTCAGAGTGCAGGGCTCTCCTTTTATGGGCTCTCGTGCTTGACTGATTCAGGACTATACAGGCAGACAGCTTGTGCCATGTCAGTGATTGTCAACGCTCCTCTCCGTCATGCAGGAGGAACGCATCTCGCGGAACCAGTTGAGCAGTTTCTGTTGCATCACCATCACTCTGCCCACCTGATGGTGCACAGTAGCGCTACTCCTGTCACATCACCGGTGTGAGCTCTTAACGTGACATGTGGTCCAGCTGCAGTTCTGCTGTGAGGATGGTGATGGATACCGGTCAGGTCTACCTGCAGCCATGTAGAATGGAAACTCAAGGGATTTAAAAAAAGGAACAACAAAAGCCATGTGGTTCATATTTCTCAAGGCTCTAGAGGCTGTGGCATATTAATAAGTTTAAAGATATGTGTTACATTACATTACAGTCATTTAGCAGACGCTTTTATCCAAAGCGACTTACAATAAGTGTATTCAACATAGGTATTCAAGAGAACTACTAGTCACCAGAAGTCATAAGTGCATCTCCTTTCTTAAACAAGCATCTAAGAGCATAAACCAGAGCGAAACTACAGTGCAGAAGCAAACGAATACGAATACAATAAGTGCTAAGCGGAAGGCTCAGGGTAGTACTTCTTGAAGAGGTGCGTTTTCAGCCTGCGCCGAAAGATGGGGAGCATCTCTGCTGTCCTGACGGCGTTCATTCCTTTCACCTGTGTGCGTGTGTCATAGTCTGTTCTGTTAACCGCTTCAAACATACCCCTTATGTTGCAGTGAAGGAGAACTCACTCCATACAAGTATTTTTGTTTTTTGCGGATATTGGCTGAAACAGTTTGTCCTTGTCTTGATGGGACAAGTCAAGAAGTCAAAATTTCTTCCACAACTGACCAGATTTAAGTTTTGAGAGTGTTCGATGAGGACACGGTGACAGTGCATGCATATGGCGCCTGTGACAGCCCTCCCCTATTTGCAAAGAATTCAGTCCAGCATAGATGAGAGAATGCATTCCAGCAGTATGCGTGTACAGTGTATGAGGTGGTGTGGCTTTCGTTGTATGTTTTATCCAAGGTCTAATCATACTTTTTCTCTGTTAAGATACATATAACAGGGCTTTTGCCCTTGGCTGGTACACTGAAAAATGTGTTTTGTGTCATTTTGACTAAACGGCACAATAGCTCGACTGTGTTTGGATGATGACAATTCAGGAATTCATACAAGTATGTGGATGTTTATACAAGGATAAAGGGCTACAGTTTTTTTTCAAACTGCTTTGGCCCAGTCAGTGTAGTGTGTGTGTGTGTTACCTAAAAGTAATTCTCTGCCTTAACACATTGTATAATACAGCTATAGCAACAGGTGTGTGACAGAGTAATGCCCAGCCTGTCACATGGTTTGGAAGCAGTCTCCACATTAACGTCTTGCTCTCTTGCCTTGCCAGTTGTTATCTATCAGTCTGGGCTCCACTCACTCAGCCCTGTAATTTCCTTCACACGAACCTGTTTCTCTATATTGTTGTTCAGCTCTTTTTGGTCGCCCACCCCATGTTCAATCCGTGTCTGTGATTCCATAAAACAAACCAAAGTGTTTTCTATTGCAGTTGGAGACAAGCCTCTCATCTTGTAATCACTGACTTTTGCCCTGTGATAGGCTTGCTTTGTTGCGTCACCTGAGTGATACTGTAATCATTTGACCCTTGTTCTGCAGCATACGCTGCCAGTTCTTTGGTTGTTGAATGTCACTGTTGGCCTAATATGATAGTCTGTTAATGAGTTGTTTGTACTGCCGACCCACTAATGAAGAATTCATTTACGTCTTTGTATTTATGGCAGACATGCTTTGTCATTTATGCAGACTTTTCATATCTGTCGTTATGAGTGTTATGAGACACGGTTGAAAATTGAACTAGAGCAGAGCTTGTTTTTCTGGCCTGTTGTTGTTGTTGTTGTTGTTGTTAAGGCATTAAAGATTTCTTTACAAGTGAACTTATTTCAAGCTTGTAACCATGGCTCCACTGGAATCATAAGCTGTTTTAGAAGAATGATAAACTCTCCTCTAGATGTTTAAACTCATTTAATGCTGTAAAGATTTGTCAGTTAATCGATTAGTCCTACAATTCATCGCTTTTGTCAAATTTGAAGCTTAAATGCCAGATTTTCTGGTTGTAGGTTCAATTTTTTCATATCTTGTCTTCTTGTATAGTGTAATATCTTTGGGGCTAGGAGTGTGTATAATCATGAGCCCTAATACATTACTGTATCCTTATTTGAATATTCTTATCAAAATACTTATTAAGAAGTCAATCTCACTCTAAAAAAATACTGTTTTGGAAAATATTTGATGTTAATGCAGTTTAGAAATGTGACACATAACCAATCTAAAGAACATTTCTGTTCCAATTTAGCACAAATCCCCTTTTTAAAACAGCACGTTTTACTAGTTAACTACTCCGTCTCCTCTTGTTTCCACACACTTCTCGTAGCGGACAACATTAAGTTGACTCATTTGAACCAGGCTGGAAAATGACATCCCTGTCTCTGCCGCTTAGTACATCCAGCTCCTGAACAACACCATACCCCTCTGTCTCATACAGGCTCTTTTAATGTGTGTACTCCTGGGATCCTTTTTAAAAGCAGTGTCAAATGACAACATCCAGAGCTGGCAGGAATCTGGGCTTTCATAAAGATGTTGCAAAGTATTTCTGCCCTTGCTCAAAATCTGTATATTCCACTCAAAGACCGAATGTTAGGACAAAACTGAAAGGGTTGCTTTGAATTATGAGCATTTTTCTGTCTTTACGTTTTTCAAATTTTCAAAGACGCCAAACTGGAAGATAGACTTTGGCAGGCAGGTTAAGCGCTAACAGCGGCTCCTCGTCAAGTTTAGCTGTAACGGATCAGACTACGTCGTGTTATCTGTCCATCACATGCCGTAAGTTTATTCTTGACATGATGCACCGCTCCCCCTGGTATCTGTTTGCCTTGTCTCACTGGGCATCTCACCCTGCTGTCTCTGCGTTGGTGTAGTCATGGAAACAGCAGTGTGACAGGTCCTGGGTGGGCGTGAGGGATGAGCTGTGGGGAAATGGCCAGGTTTTTTTTTTTTTTTTTTTTTACAGAACAGGGAGGAGAGGAGGGGGAAACAGCGGGAGGAGAGACGTCAGAAGCGAGGCGGAGATGGGTGATGGAAAGCTGAGAGGGCTTCGACATGGAAGAGGAGGAGCCGGCTTATTTACTCCCTCTCTGCTTCAAGGCGTGTTGTCATTGTGTTGCTTGGCTGACCTCAAACCAGCCTTCCCCCTCTATCTGTGCTAAGAGTAGGTCCTGTCTTGATAACAGCAGCATGCACAGGATCTTTTATTGGTTTAATCGTAAAACTGAAATGATCCAAGTACAGTGCTTGTCATGAAATAGTTATAACAATGAAGAGAAGGGTTGTTGTCAGATATAAGCTAATTTACCGGGTTTGTTCAGGATAAACTGAAGAGATACTCGTGATGTCAGTTCTTTTGTTTATAAAATTGAGCCCAACCTCTCTTCTCTAACTTGCACCTTTTTTAGTTTGCACCCATTCTGTGGCAATCAGGAGGTCCAATCTGCAGTGAATGGCCATGGAAGAGTACTCTTTTCAAAAGAACTATTCAGGAACATTTAAGCTCAATATTGGCAAACAAATGCACTGTTGAAGTGTCCTTGGCTTGTCTGTGATAATTTTCCAGATGGAGGAGTTCGCTGTGGCAGTCGGTTTGTGTTAGAGTGATATGGCTAGTTATTTTAATACCGTAATGTCTTTAAAGGAAAACAGAGTTTTTGTAACATCACACCATGGGCTGCCCTCGTGCTCCGCTCCCATGGAGACTCCACCGGGGCTCCAAGGATCTGGAGGCTCACGGGCAGTCCAATGATTTCCACGGTCCGCGCTCCTCCACTTATGTAGGTCAGCTACAGCAAAGTGCATATTGATCCCAGAGCTAAATGATATTGTGGTGTCTACTGCTCATTGCGAAGAAGGTGCCCTCAGCCCGTTTGGCTTGAACAGA
This sequence comes from Anoplopoma fimbria, assembly GCF_027596085.1. Lineage (NCBI taxonomy): Eukaryota > Metazoa > Chordata > Actinopteri > Perciformes > Anoplopomatidae > Anoplopoma > Anoplopoma fimbria. Next base: position 21,124,284 of record NC_072469.1, read on the forward strand.
GGAGACAGCAGAGGTCACATGACTGTGTGACAATGCTTCCGCAGCTGTTTTCCCTTTTTGTTGTGAGGCTGGTAACGCTTAGCTGTACAATATTGTGGATCTAATAACTGTTACTACTTTTGAAACCGGCTCCTCCTTTTTGTATTCACGCTTCTTTCATAGTAATAACTGATCCGATTGTGGTAATACAATAGTACTTATTCAAACAGAGAGGTTATAAAGTGCTTTATGGAGAGGCATAAAAACCCCCGTGTCCCCTCAAAGAATTATAAAGGTAGATCATAAAGGTGAAAGATTTTATCCTCTTAATTGATTCCTTGGCAGGACAGAGTTGTATATAAAGTTAAGGGAGCGTTGTTTTGAACTCTTAATTTGTATGAGTGGGTGAGTTGCTTCCCCCCTGTCTGCCACAATGCGTTTGTGACACTGGGTGCTAGCATGTGGTTGGCACCTTTCCCACTGCCCAGGGTGGAATCCTTGGCACCGGGGGAGGGAGCGAGAACTTGGATTGAGCAAGCCGCCTGCTGGGGTTGGGTGGGTGGTCCAAAAAAAAAAAAAAAAAACATGCAGCGTGAATCTGCCCCTGAGAAAACTCTGGTACACCATCTTATCCTGGAATGGAGGTGTAACGGCAGTACAGCAGGCCGGGCTAAGGTAGTACGGAATGACATGTGGAGAGCAGCAGCATTTCTCACTCACTCGTAATAAACCAGAGGAATGCGGGGATTTGGTTTTTTTTTTAGGCTTTTCCTCTCTGTACACATTGTGAGGGTCATACTCCGACCAGCACGATCCCCCCCCCCCCTCTCTCATTCGCTCTCTCTCTACCTCTCGTTCGCTGCTGACTCAGCAGTGTTCCCTTAGTGACCTATAATATGGTTTTGCTTGCTTTATCTTTACTGTTTTCAGCAGGATAGGGAATCTCCTTAGCTGACCTGTGTTTCCCACCCATACTGTACGGTTCAGGAACACTGTAGGTTAACATTATGGCTAAATTAAGCACAGCCCCCCCATCAGCGGAAGTACTTGTTTTCCCTTTTATTAATCACAAGAGCATAAAATGTTGCACAGGTTCATGAGCCTCGTACCATGCCCCGTTAACTCCCGCAATTAACCACAAAATGGCGAGTGAAACGACCAGTATGAATAAGTGGACATGGTGGGCATTTAAATGAGCTCTACATTAAGTGACTTGATGGACATGCAGCTTTAACAAGTGATCTAGCCATAGTTTTCTCAATTAATAATTATGACGCATCACAAATGACTAGGTATTAGTAGCTATAAAAATGAAAATGAAAAGATGTTCTGTAAATTAGAGAGGTGGCGATGAGGGGTTGACACCAGATGTGTTATTGTTTGGTCCTAGTTATCGCATGACGAGGGAGAGTGGATGTGTCAGATACAATTAGACTGTCGGCGCTCGGATTTGTTTCAGGTTTTTAATTTTTTATAGATAATGAATTTAAGACGCTTAAGTCGGGCAAACATGGAAGGTTCAGCTTTGTGACCAACTCCGAGAAATAAGAAAGGACAATATCATCCAAATGTAACAGTAATCTGTCATGGGTTTCTGGATATCAGTGGACTTTTATAGCATGGACTGAATGAAGACTGAACAGACACTACCTGCTAGTATGATAAATATATTGTTGGGATTAAGCTTTCTTAGGATGATCATAAATAGATGAAATACTGCAGGTCTTGTCTTTTTTTTAATTATTTTTTTTATGTGGGATAGAGGGGGAAAGAAAGCTTTTTTTCCCACCTTCTCCAAGCAGTGAACAGGTATTACAAATGTTATAGAAATTGAGATGTCACTAAAAAGCCAGCTCTTTTTATTACATGGGTAACGATGGTGACTGTTAGTCAGTTAAAGTCCATTTTTGTCTTTGTTAACACGGTGAGTAATTCCTGGTGTCGAGTTTTTAGAAAGAGTATGTTTAACCTTTTCCCTTTCATTCTTTTTGTATTTGTGAAATACCGACATAAAAGGTCATTATGTTTGATTTTTATATATTCAAGAACTTAAATTCTGAATAATTTATTCCCCTCCTCTAACAGAACAACAAAATTACCTATATCTGTCCCACAATGCGTGTGTGGTATGCGTTTGTTTGCATGTCAAAATGCTTCCATTCGTGCTTTTACTCCAGAGATTTGTGGTTTTGGCACCTGATGTGGGCCGTCAAAACAAAACCGCCTCCCATCTGATCTGGCAGTGGAGTGCAAAACAAAGGCATTCATTGGATAAGAGATTACACAGGAGAGACAGAACCATGACGTTAAACCGATGCTCCACAGAAGCTGTTGGACAATATCTAAAAGTTCTTGACTCTTAGTAGTAATGAAGGAATTTGCTCATCTTGCATATCACCATATGGTGTATCTATCCTATCCTTACATGGTCAGCATTAATATTTAGACAATAAACCAGAAGTGGTTGGCTGGTTGCAGCAACACTGATTTGGACACTTTCCGTCCCATTTTAGTCACAATAGTGAACTTGTGATTAGTGTCACAGTAGTTAAACCAAACTGCTTAAGTTGTAAATCGTATCCCGGTACTGTGTGTTTTTGTCCAAACCACAGGGATTTCCCCAAGGATATGGATTAGTCAGCCAGTGGGAAAAAGTATCCAGCTTGGTATGTGTGGAGGCAAGCCTCTAGCACATTCCCATGTCCCCATTGTTCCATTTTATGGAATATGTAGTGTATTGTTGTAAAGGAAAATTAGGCTTCTTGTGGTTTTTTTTAGCCCACACAGTCTATAAATAACTTTGGATATTTAAACCATGCCTATACCTGACTGATCAAAACTTTTGATTCCTTAGACCTAATTGATTATTTCTTGAAACCTTCACTGTGAGATATATCAAGACATGCCACGATGATGTTTAATGTATCGTTTAATTAGAAACATCGATGGACTCTTATTTAAAGGTAATAAAGAATATGATTTTAAGTGGAACATGTCTTTAATCCCAAACCTATGTTTTGTTATTAAGTTATTTATAGAATAAGTCTATGCAAAAAAACCAACTATAAGATAACAAAACATTTGAATGACTTTACTCAAGTCAGGTAAGTCTCCTAGAACTCGACTTCTAGTAATCTTTATCATTCTTATCTTCACAATCACCATTGATGTAGCATCTTCAGTGGACTTTTTAATGCTTACTCTGCAGTTGCTGCCACCAAATATACCACTAATATTTGCAAAACTGATTACAACCCGACACACCCTCTCATCTGACACACATTCATAAAGAGCATGTTGGACAAATGTGGCAATCTTTTTTTTTTTTTTTTTAATCATTTCACAATCTTTTAAAGCGACCGCTTGTGGTCATTAAATACGCTTTGCAAATCCCAACTTGTTAGTTAAAACTTGTATATAAATCCAAAAAGATTATAATAAAGTAGCCGGCTGGACTTCAGTTAGAATCTGTTCGGCCGGCAGCCGGGGCTTATGGGAATTTCTGCTATACCGACACGCGAGGGATGCGCAAGACAGGCAGGACACCCAGCCAGATATGCCACTGTGTCTGACATGAAGACCAGAGTCCTGTTTGACTTGGCAGGCTTTAATCGCTGGTCAGTGGCTAGATAAAGTGGAAGCAGAGGGAGTGTCCTTGTCATTTGTATAATATCTTATTCTGGAGACATCCCAACATATTTACTCTATGGGTGTTATTATTATCATATATAGCTGTTATTAGGGACCCCGTCAGTGACTGGCTTTTTCTAAGTAAAGGTTAAATAGCCGTTGTTGTACGGTCTGCCTGTGTTTCAGCGGGGGACTGTGTAAATGGAGGGAGTGACAGAGAGAGAGAGAGGGAGGGAAGGCTGCTTCTCTTTGCTCTTTGCTCTGTCTGGTCCAATTACATGTCCTACTGTCAGAGCAGCAGCGCTCTTAATCAGGTAATGCCGGGGTTTAAAGTCATCCCCTGAAACGGGCTCTACAGATTATAACCCTTCTCACACGTCGGTTCAATAAGCAGACAAACACTACGAACTTCTCTCTCTGTCCTCTCCACTGGCTTCCTAATTTAAATCTGCTACGATCTGCTTTTATTTAGATGTATTTTTTTGCAGATTCTTCAGTTACTGTATGTGCGCTTGCTCTGAGTCTGAGCACTGGCCTGTCACATTGTCTCAGCCACTTGCTGATAAAGTGACATAGTTGTGTCAGCTGATCTGCTCTTCCCCTCCCCCTCCCTGCTAACATGGCACCTCCTTATCCCGAGTCTGCCCCCACTGTATAGCCTCAGGCCTCCACGGGAACTAATTCCACACAAACTGTGACAAGCAATAAAAGATGGTGGACAAACACACATACAGGGGCACAATAGATATGCATTTGACATGCAGACGAGTCACAAGACGAGCTTCAAATCTTAAAAGCATGCCGTTTGTACACGCATTGATCTTTCTGCTCACGCCCCTTCTCACTCTCTAACTCTGCATTCCCATGGCTCTGTGAGCTAGTAGCTACATACATTGGCTTTCTCTTGTCATTATGACTCACCATTTTTTACTACACAATTTATGAGCCTCATTTGGTACGTACACGTGTGTTTACGGTCCCTGAGGTCACAGCTGAAGAAAATCACTGTTATTTGAGCAACAGGTGTGACGACACCTGACACCTGGTTGCATCTGCAGCCCATTGAAATCTGTTTAAAAAAATCAGTGCCAAAGGGTAATAAATACTTTTTTATGTGAGGATATCTAATGATGTCACCAAGGCTACAGGATTTTTAGTCAAAATAGTACAGATCTTTAGCAGCCCTCATCTTCGTAACCCTCTTTACGTTAATAGTGAAAGAAGATATTCAAATTCCCTTTTTTAGTTTTTCTGATTTATGTTTAACTAAAGTTTGACTTTTGACTTTTTGTTTACTTTTAAACATTATACAATTAAAATATTTTTGTATTGGCTTAATGAGTCAAAGTTCATTCATGTATTATTATGCGTTCAAAAGCTGAAAGACTAGTTATGGGCCTTTGTGCAGACACTGTTTTTGTTTACACGTCAAAATGGCCATGCTCTGATGCAGTCAGGAGTAGAACTGCATACATTTTCAAATACTGTTGCGTTATAAAGAAGTGTCGATGGATACTATACATATTGTTTTGTATAAGTTTAGCAGCCACGATGTTGCACACATTGTTATGGACGCGTGCAGCCACTTTCCCAGTAAGTCCCCACAACATCAATGGGTTTAGCTGCGAGGATGTCAGGTGTTTGTCTGACTGGCATTCTCTGTCAGGATTTCCGTCAGTGTGTTGCAAGCCTGGTACAACATTAATAGTGACTTTCTGGTTCAGAGAGAGAGAAGACGCGTGTCATGAGCCATGAGTATGAAGTTAGCAGTAACGTTTATAGCAGTGAACCTAACGGCTACAACTATGAACAAAGACCCAAAACAAGTTCCCCTGGCATGCTTGCCACCTGCTGATTTAAAGAGAAGGGGGTTAGCCAACAGCGGCCCAGGCTCACTTAAAGTGGGCCGACCTTTTAAGATGAACCAGCTATTCTCATTTTAGTGACGAGCCGTTGTGTTTGTTTAAATATTTTGTTTAAATATGTTTAATGTTAAGCTGATGGCATTAATTATGGTCGAAATTCTTATTGTCGGATAACAGATAAATGGTTAATTATTAACACCCCTAATGACAATGCTTCCACTTTCAGATTAAAAGAAAGTTTCATGGGAAGGGTAGATTTTATAGGTCAAATATAAGGTCCAGTCACTTTCAGGTTAAACATAAAAGAGTAGTTAGTCTTGTTCTTGGGCTTACCAACACATAACTGAGGCAGAACGTTTTAGATTAGTATAGCAAGTGCCATGGCCAGTCTATGCGTTTAAACCCGCTGCTTATAAAACAATACTTCTTATCCTTTTAAGCTGTCACAAGTCCCAGTTGTGGCAAAACATGTATACTTTGAGGAAATCTTTGTGTGGCAGAATAATCAGATTATGTGATTTACAACACCTCACAGTTGCTCCTATATGGACCAAAATCTATTGATTATTGGTTAGGATGAAGGTCTTGACCAGACCTTGGTGTAACTAGAGCTAAACAGCCAGGTGTTTTCATTAGGAGAGACATCTGCCTTGATTCTTATTGAATTGAAGGCCATCAGTGGGCCACTCAAAAGGCACCAAGTAGCGGCTCCATTGGCATTTAGCCTTTTGGTGACCTGGCCATAATGGTCAATTTCTAGCACATGAACCATCTACCCTTTTGTGCTATCTCAACCTCATTAGCCGGATCATTAGCATTGTTAGTTCAGCATGTTTGACAAAAGCCTTTTACTCAGATGGAGCCCATTGCCAACTATGGGAGGAAGAAGGGATTACAGCTACACCCAAGGTTTGGCTTCAGGCAGGGTTTCTGCTCACCTCCCATGATCAATCCGCTGCTTTCAAAAGAAATGCCAATTACCTTAATGACAGTTTACCACGGTCAAAGCTGCATGAACTTGGAAATCTGTTGTAGTCATTCAGTCACTCAGTTTATATCATTTTTCTGTTCTGTTTTACGGTTTCCCAATTAACTTCATGATTTTGGTTTTGGGCTGAATAATGACACTTCCTATTACCAGTTACAGTTTAAATGGCTGCACTCTGTTTAATAGGAGCTTGAACCTTTAACCCGATGACCTTTGACCTCCTTTTAAATACCAACGGGTGGGTGGACTGTGAATGACATGCCCCCATGATTCCGTGTCAGGTTCTGGAGAAGGTGTTTATGTTTACCGTCTTTAATCTATCTTTGTGACTTTTCATCTTTTTGTATTGAGTTTTTATTTTTCGGAACGGGCTTCACTTTAATTTGCAAGTAGCTGCATTGATTGTGTCACGCCAGTATTCAAGGTAACATGAAACTCACTTAATGTTGCTGCTGAAGCTCAGTGACAGTCTTGGCAGGCTGGTGTGTTTTTGTTTAGGTTACACCATGTGTCACTCAACACTTCTGTGCCAAGTGTAGCTCCTCAAGTCTTTTCTGAGGAGTCCTTGTGGTGTTCCAGTGTGTCTCAATGATTCCCACACTAGCATGCAGGCATATGTGCATGCATACTTCTGATGTGACTTGCCACTGGTCTTTGATCACACCACTTGAGTTCACCAGCGGGTTCCTGCCCCTGATATCACAGGAAGAGGTGGCATGGCTCAGCTGGTCTAATGTGTGAGAGGCAGTTTGGTTTTATACTGTAAACATTGCTCATACTGACTCGCCTGGAACATTAAACTCACCTTTTAAAAGTATGTTAATCGATAGCACAGGCTAACACAGCAACAGTCAGTAACGGGGAGGGATGTGACTGAATGTACAAATGCCTCAGTATCGCTTGCTCAACAATCTTTTTCTGTGTTGCATGATAACTACCTTTTGATGAAATACTTTCTGTTGTATCGCTGATTAATTTTATGAAAGGAAATCACTATCATTAAGTGGGTCTCCTAACCAATTATATGCCTAAACAAAGAAAAGACTCATCGCCTGGTAATCAACTGTCGGCTGGAAGTTGTTTTGATCCAGTTTGGCAATTTAAAAATGATTACTTTTAAACTAGCTCAATGGAGTGTTTTCACACTTCTGCCTTATTCTGTCACTCAGTCCACAGATCAAGGGCTGGGCTGAGACCGAGCATGTGACGGCAATAAAGTTCAGAGGAAATTCCTCAAAAGGATGAGAACTGAGAGTCATGCAGAAAAGTGAAAAGTAAAAGAGGAAGGTGGAGTTGAGAAATGCAGTTAGTTATGAAAACGCATTTAAAAATACGAGACATATCACCTATTTTATACTTTTACATACTTGATGTTTAATCCTATTTAGATTTTTAAAAAAGGGAGTTTTTCATGTTAAAGCTACATGTGGATACCTTCCCTGACTCATCACAGATTTCTGCTATGTGAGTGAAATGTGTGCAGCCGTTCAGAATAGTGAATATCACCTTTCTGCATGGCTTCTAGCTGTGGCCTTGTGAAAGGTTCAATAGGGGAAGTGGTTTACTCTCCAGTTATGTCAGCACATGACATCACGTGAGTGCATTCCTCAGCTGGTTCACTTTGGCAGGTATTTGGGAGAAATCACCCAGGCCAAAAGGGGCTGGCTGGCTCTCCCTTCATCGGGCTTCATGTAGTACGAGACGGGCACTGCCACAGAGGCCTTTCACGGGAGCTTTTTCCATCATAGCCAAATAGCCTAGCAGAGTCCTTTTTTTTTTTTTTTTTCTTTTTTTTTTTATAGTTACCAGTTGCATTTTCTAATTATCCAAATGGGAATATGATTAAAATTGAAACTTTTCTCCTGTCTAATTAATTGTGCTTGATGATTAAAAAGACACACTGTGTTCCACGATGTAATGGGCTTTGAGGTCCCTAAAGAGATGAAAAGACTTGCAGCTCCCGCTAACTTAATGCAAATAGTTAGCACCAGATACGATGACTTTTTTGAGAGTTTGAAGCACATTAACAGTTAACTTAAATTAGTGGTTTGACGTTTTGGTTCGCATACTTTAGCTTTGTATTGTGTTGACTGATTACACTCCTACTTATAATACAAAAGTACAGCATTTTGTGATGAAGTAACTGTTTTCTTTCTAATTAGCTATTTTGTGTATGTTTATGTATTGAAACTTTCTAATTAGCTATTTTGTGTATGTTTATGTATTGAAACTTTCTAATTAGCTATTTTGTGTATGCTTATGTATTGAAACTCATGAGTCAGTAAACCCTACTCAGTGGGGCTTGGCTGTGAGAACTCTCACTATGATTTGACTTTTATGCTGTAATGTAGCATTACTTTGTTTTGATCATTTTTCTATGCAGATTGCGGGTAGGAGTTCACAGTAGTTTTGCGCAAATTAAAGATTAAACATAGGTGTGTGTGTGTGTGTGTGTGTGTGTGTGTGAGTGTGAGTGTGAGACTTACTATGGGATTATTGTTTTCAAAATATATATACCTTTTTTGAAGCATTGTTATTCACGAAAAATATCACTTTGGACCAAACCATTAATCCAGACAATAATCAGTACATGAATCGATTATGAAAACAATTGTTACTTGTAGGCCTGAAATACATTCTTATATCTTATCTTGTAATTATGTAACTATTAGAGTGCAAAAATGGCACAGTATATTGCACAGTACTTAGAGCCATTCCTTTTAATATACACAGTATTACCTTTTGTAATGAGACTTGTACTGATTTACACCATGAACTCTACATGCTAATTTCTACTTTTGTTTCTTTCAGCAGGGAGACGTGGATGATGCTTAGAGGTTTCCCGGCATTACCGTCTTGCAGCAATGGCCTGAGGGACTCTCTGGACTGAAACCAAGGTGAGAAGCACAGCCAACTCTCCGTTTACACAACTGTACTATGCAATGTATCAAATCCAGCCCAAACAAACAAAGTCCAATTGTACAAATGATGCAAACATGTACTTATTTTAGATCATTAAGAAACAAGCTTCAACTTGTGTGTCCGCGAAAACAATCCCATGTGTCCCTCCTGCAGTGGTGGTTTTATTGGCTTGTATCTCCAGCTGGGATAACTGCTCCGTGTATATGGTTTGTATTCTAGGACGTTTGTGGCTGATTTGTCTTTTTTTCAAGTAGGAGCTTTGATGTGAAAATCTCCAGGCATTTCCCACTGCCATCAGATAAGCAACAAAGTGAGAACTTTGATTACTGGTCAGAATTAAGTTTTGAACAATTATTTTATTAATACAGGCATAGAGTCTGATTAATTCTCTGCCACATTTCCTCGAAGCTCTTGCCTTCTTCTTTGTGCCTAGTAATATCCAGATTCAGCCCCTTTTGTCAAAGTTAGAGCTATCTGATCCAAAAGTCCCGTTGGTCTGCAGTATTCATCCATCATGTGCAAATAAAAGCTTCACTCTTTCAACCACCATTGTTTCTGTGAGGTTGTGTTACTTACTTTAGAGGTTACAGTTCAGATAGTGTTGGCTAGAATGGGTCTTTTAGGGTTACTTCATTGCCAGCGCTTCTTACAAAACCATATTTGAGCGGGCTCAAAATAATAGTTTTTATTAGCGAGCTTGGTTGCAGTTAGATAAAATGGACTTTGGTTCATTAATGTATTTAGCGTTTGTGTTGTTGTATCAGAATATGTTCACCTTTTTTGTGGTCAAGTGCAATTTCATGCCATAAAAAAAAATACAGACGTTTAAATGTGTTCTAATGTCAGCAGCATCACTTTAGAGGCATAGTGAACCTGAAAAATGTTATTTTAAAAAATTCCTTCCAATTTTGTTTAAATCATCTATAGGCTCTTAGTGTGTAGAGATCATTCATTGAAATAGTTTCTGTTCAGAGAAGCATTTCCAATGTTTTAACAGATCACAACGAGGTGTTTGACACCTAGAAAACCCAGAGCCAGGGTCCAAAATTAACTTTTTGCAAAGGTGGCTGGTTGATGAAAACATGTACTGGCCAGGCAGATTTTTATACCAGCCAAAAATAGTAATAGACTATGTGTTTTTTTTATTCTGTAGTAGCATGACAGTTTACTCTTAAAGCTAAATCTGTCCTTCTGCTGGTGAAAAGAGTCATTCCTTAGGAGTTGTGACGGGCACACAGAGAGGTCCACAGACAGACAGGGCCGGACGGCCGGTAAAAACTTTATAGATTTTTTGACGGCCCACTGATGCGCCGCTCCACTGGGATTTGTCCCGGCACGCAAGTACACCACTGGATTGAAGTGACGGTAATCTCTGTAAGCAGACTCTACATATATTACTCTATACGTTAAAGAAATAGACCGGCTCGCCTCACTATTGGCCAGCTGTATTCATCTCTCGCCTTTCCCAATCATAACTGGCAATGCACCGAACGTTGTTTGACAGGAGTTCAACGCCATTTGGCGGCCTTTGTATTCCTTTAAAAACTAATTATATATGTGTGGGTAACTGGGGGTCGCATTGCACAACCCCTCTTCAAAACCAGCATCCACTTTGTTATCCTCTTCTTTTCTTTGGCAAACCAGCTAGAGGTGCACACGCCACCAACTGGACTGGAGTGTGGAACAAAACTGAAGAATGTTGTGCGTGCAGTCATTGTGGTCACAAATTGTGGTCTGCTCGAGGGCATCCACTTAGGGTCCACACGGACCCTTGCAGACATGGTTGATGGCGACATTTCTGTCATACCGACCACAGCAGACCTTTGCAAATAGGGAAAGTATGAATAATCCTAAAGCCTGTGCATTCAAACCAGAGACGACTAAAACAACAACAACACAAGCTGTTAAACTTTTCTCAAACTTGTGGCCATTATTTATTAATATTGTCCTTTGCTTTGATGTTATTACCTCATGTAATGTAATGTTTTTTATTGAAACATAAAAAGGTTACAAAATGTGTAATAATCACATCGTTTAAACTCTAGAAATAGCCCATAAAGATAATTTGCTCATAGTTTGACCCATAAACACTTTAATAAATAAATATACTGTAGACTATGTCAACATATAGGTTCAAATATTATACCTTTTCTAAGTTTAGACTGTATCAATCTCCTCTGTTGCGTTTCAGCACCAGGGACGACACGCACACCTTCTACACGGATGTCTGTCTGAGAATAACTCCTACTCGTTAAGGTTGATGGATAATGAATTATGGGATTACTTTTCCTTAATTCATGGACTTGTGGGATTTTTGGTGTACATGGTAGCAGTCGAAGCATTTGGGTCAACATTACTCGCCAAAGCCTAACAATGCAATAAACAAAATACCACAATTCTGACATCTGATTCGCCCACATCCGGTTCTCTGATCCACAGATCCATTGTTGACGTAGAGAGGTGCTTATTAATGCCGGTTAGTCATTCGTGCCATCCTTTGCCTCCTTGTCTCCCCCCCCCTCATGATTCAAGCTCTCCTCCCCTCTCAGAGTTTCTCTCTGACAGCCAGAGCCTTGCATTCTGTGCTCTCCCTCCCTTTTCCCATCCTGCGACATCCTGAAGTGACTGCCAGTGTTAAACATTCATGAGCGTGATCAGCTTTCAGTAAATGGGAGGGGAGGAGGGGAGGGGGGGCGCCTGGCTCTTGGTTGCACTCCGGCACTTTAGAGCCATTACCTTGCAGTGATTCTGGAGCTCATTAGTGAGACTTGGTAGCAGGCAAGGTGCATACCTCTTCTTTCTACTACGTCTACAGCGGCTTGTTTGTGTGATTTTCAATAAAGCAGATTGGCCTCCAGTACTGAGTCACCAGATAACTAGGGGGTTTAAGTGTAATTTAGCTGACGGTGAAAACTGGATAGCGCACACAAGTGGGCAACTGCTCGAGAGCAACTCGAGGAGAGAACTTTACTATACGCTAACTATAAGCATGCATACAGTATAATGTAATATTGGCTTTAGCAGTGACGTTTATGAGCACACAGTCTCTGAACAGTGACTCCTAAGGTCTACAGAACACAACGTCTCTGTGGAAAAAGGCCCATGACCTATTTTTTGTTTCCCTTTGTTTCCCCTCTTCCTTTACTGTCTCTACACTCTCATTCTCTCCCCAGCTTGCTCCCTCGTCATTGATCTGATTCCTCTGTAGGTTCTGAGTCACTCAAGTCTTGTTAAAATCAACCAAGATTCAAGGTGTCAAATTCACAGTGCTCTTAATCTCTTTCAATCCATCAACACATTCCTCCCTCCATCTCCCAATGCCTCCCCATTGACCCAAACCTAATATCAGAACATCTGGTTCAAGGTAATGGCAGCTGTCATCGAGGCCAGAGTTCAGTGCAGACCCCCACCTGAGTTGTGTTCCGTTTGAATTTGATATTGTTTTTAAAAACATGTTTGTCTTTAATACCATCTGACATGGTTCCAACATGTTTCTGTGTTCTTTGGCTCTCTCAGCACTTTTTTTTTTTCCTCACCCTCGCATATATTGAGATGTAAAGTGAGAGAATGCGATTTCCTCTGGGCTCCTACTCTGTCATGATTTCCTCTTCTGTGTGGGGAAAATGAATGGCCCATGTTGTGGCCCACTAGAAGCGTCTCTCTCTAGGGGCCCGTTGTGCCAAGAAGCCATGCAAGGACAGATTACACACCATAGAGACATTGTTCAGGTCCCCACAGTGTTTTTTGCACTTTCTGAAAGAGCCCCCACCACCACCACCACCACCACCTGTTATTATAGTGCAGGAGACTTCAAACACTTCCCTATTAGTGTTTGATGTAATTTAATGCACAGTCATGCCCAGCACTTTCTTAGTTCCAGAAGCTCTGGGTGTGTCTTTATAATCAAAGCCCTGCTAACCCACATCATTACAGGAATGGCCCTCTCCCCCTTGGCAATCAGACGCAGATTTTTTTTTTTTCTTCCCCCTCCGCATCTGTTTTTTTCTCTCCCTTATACTATGACTGGAATTGGTGATTCAGTGTTTTTGAAGACCCCCTCCCCCCAGTGATTTGCATGTAGCTCGGCTGTGGTGTGGTTATGTCAGCTGGATTTCATTAAAGAATAACTGTCTAGTAAAAGAAGCTAAACCTGAATGTTAGAAGGGGGCGTCACAGCTTGACAGTGTGTTCGTTTTTAATGAACATTAGAAGTTTGACATAAACATTATTACCTTGTAAGGTGTATATGTTTATAGGTTTTCCATAATAAAGTAGACAAGGAGTGTATATCACAGTATGTAAAAATGTATGCAAAATCATATATCTAAAAGAAAAAAAAATATGAACCTGTCTGACATCGTTAGTTTGGGTCAGGGTTACACTACAAAAAATGTATAATGATGATCTGATAATCTTGCCTGCATGAATATGCTTAAAGTCAACATGTGATAGTTGAATTATTTAAAAGAGGCCCTTGTAGTCACACCCAAGAAGTATTGCTTGATTGCTTAAAATATCAATATATTCCCTTTTCTGTTCTTGTTACTTTTTTATTTTTTTGAAATAACTTGGTTATTTATTAGCATCGGGAATTTTACAACTTGTTTAAGTCTACACCACGTTTTAAAATCAGCAATTGATTTCCCTGTTGCCATCAAAATTCGGAAAAGATCTACATATTTACGCCCATCCCAAATAGAGAAAATAAAAGTTCACATTGCAGCGAAGCAGCTCCACATTTGATAACTAAAGCAGACCGTGTATTCTTAGCATCATGTTTGTATGAAATTCTGAAATATGGACAATAGCTGGATACTGACATCATGCCTGGTTTTGAGTCCCCATTCAGCCAACAGCACCACGTCACCATATCGTTGAGCATCACTGTTTAGCCAAACTCCACAGCTGGAAAAGTAAACTTGCCTGGCGATGTGTGTCCTCTTATGGGTGAAACATTGTGTCGTGTCATTCAGGCGGCCTCACAGCTGCAAGTGCAGGTAAAGGTTTAATTAGTTGTGCTTTTGAGGCATTTATTGCAGTCGGATACAGAGTGTCATGCACAGGTTGTACCAGCTGAGTTAGACAGGAAGAAACGTTGTCGTCTCCAGCTCTCCAGGCAACGAGAGCAGCAGCAGCAGCCCCTTGTTGTTCCTGCATTCCTACCTCGCCAGACTGGTTGGCTCCAGCTCCATCCTGGAGAGTCTGCTCTTGTGACACCTAAGACATATGCAATGACACACTTATGATCACCTCCCTCAAGTGCACCTAGTGCTTTCAAAGTCAATTGATTTTTCAAACTTTAACTTGTGTCTTTATCAGTGTGTCCTTTTCTGTTTAAATGTATATCTCTAAGCTAAGGCTGAGCAATATATTGATATTATATCAATATTGTGATTCGAGGCTCGATATTGTTGGATAATGGATATCATAGATATTGGATATCATAATATAGCATAAGTGTTGTCTTTAGGCCTTTATTACAGTCAAGTGATGTCATTTTACCAGACTGTTGTAGCTGTTCTATTTTTTGCATTTACCCACTTAGTCATTATATCAACATTACTAATTATTATTTATCAAAAACAACCTGTACTGCGTAAAGCACCAATAACCAAACCTACAATATTGCGCAATACTGTTATTGATGTATTTGGTCAAAGAATATCCTGATATTTGATTTTCTCCGTATCACTCAGCCCTTCTGTCTGCATACTATTGAGTCCTGATATCAAATTTCTGGTGCATCAACCTAATAAACAGGTTCAGATATTGGAAAATCGTCAATGTTGTTGTGCGGATGCAGCACTGTGCTTATAACAGTGGTTTTCTGACTAATCCCTTGCTTTAGCCCCATGAGTCAGTCACACAGATAGACCTTGGTCAGGATGAAAACTTGTAATAAAGTGTTGAGTTCACACTGCCAGGGCCGACCTGTCAGCACACAAATATACAATTATGGTTGCCGTCTTATAAGTGTGTGTTTACGTGAGAGAGATTGGAAGAGAGGGGGAGAGTCTGGGTAGAGGTGTTTACTACACTTATGTAAGTGGGAACTTAAACTCGTCACAACTGCAAAGAGTCAAAACAACTGCACGGAAGGCTATCTGCTCCAAGAAACCTTGTGTTCCCAGCGTCATTTCCAGTCAGATCGTTGGTGTGTACTTTCCCAATGACCGTCCGCATGCCAGTGCTTTGCCAGCAACAGCAGGCAGTTGGCCAAACAAACTGTAGATAGCAGTTGTTACTTCCAAGTGTAAAATGAAACCCCCTTTTAAAAAAGTTTTTTTCACACGGATGTTTTGCTGTATATTTCCAACATTTTTGAAGATTTTCTGTTTACCCTTCTCTCTTTACCCTTTTTTTTTTTTTAACCATCAATCCTAATAGCTTTGTTGATTTTTTTTTTTTTTTTTTTTTTTTTTTTTTTAATATATTTATTTACAATTTGCTTGCTTTCATTCATGCTACTTGTGTGAACAGTGGTTACACACCGTCTAACATAGGTTAGCTTGCAATGACTGATGGGCCATATGTCTCAACTTACAGTACTAATGACCTAAATGAGCTGACAGCCTGATGAACTGCAAACTCGGTATATGCCCTCCAGAATATGACAATCAGTTCAACATATAATGAATTCAGTTACCCAACCCCCACTTACCCTCTATCGCTCTGAGTCAATGATATCTGCACACAGCACAGGTGCACCAATGGATGTCTCTTCTGCATGCATGGATTTCTGCTCAGCCTTATCAACCACATTACCACAGTTTTTTCTTTTTCTTTTTCAATGTCGCTGTCCGCATGCTAGTTAAAGCTAATGCTAGCTCAGTCTTGAGTTGATGTAGCAATAAAATGTAATTTTAGTTTCTTTAAATGCTTTTCCGTTGTTGTAGTGTTTTCCTTCATAACACTCCTTCAACCACATTTTAAGGTTTTTAAATGTTGACATTAGAAAGTTCCTCTTTAGGAGGGTTAAAGAGCTGTGGTGCACACAGCTGTGAACTGTGATTGAGCTGTGTTTTCCTGTCGTCTTTACAGCCTCTTAGCTGTGTCAGACACGGCTTTAAATTGTTCTCGGTTTCCCTTTTTAAATTGCTCAGTTTAACGATGTTAAATTGGTTGTTGTGCTTTTCTTTTGCAATCGTGAGGTGGCAGAAGTGTGAGTGAATAATTTATATGCATGTGTCCTACTGAAGGTAGATTGGTAGACAGGCGTGATCATGGGCTAAGCTCAGACTTATTAGATTTGTTTTGAACAACAATGGATGTTATTTCTTTTAAGAGGAAAAATAAACATGTTCCACAGAACAAGATGTGGAAAGAGATGACATTATCTGTCCTTAACACAAAAAAATGAAGATGGGATAGTGGGGGTTTCTGGCACGACTTGTAGAAGATAAACAATTATAATAACATTAAAGTTGGTCAGTATACTTTTAGTGTTGCTGGAGTTTTGACCTCGTTAAACACAAAACATAAAAGCAGCATGCTACCATTCACTTATGCTTTATTTCCACTGCATGGTTCAGCTTGACTCAATTCACTTTTTGGTATCTGGTCCTTTTCTCTATTTTGTTTTCCACTGCGATGTAGGCAGGATTCTCAGCTGATCTCCATGGCAACACCGTATAAAACTTTTGTGAAATCTACAACACAACACTTGCTTAATCCTTTCACCGACCACCAAGTAGAGGAACGTCTGCACTTCAACAATTGTACGGCATAATTTACAGATTTGCCAGATGCCATTTGATGCCATTGGAATTGCGGCATGAGTTCCAGACTCAATGTGTCGTTTTAGAGACTTAGCGAGACGGCTTGAGCTTTTTTCAAAGAGAAACTTTAGACCCCTTGTGGCCACTGTTGATAGTTAACTCGTTGACACAGCACTGTAGAGTAAGTGCTAACACCAGTGCCCAACTGTTTATATCTGCCCAGAGATCCAGGGCATTATTTAAGAGCAGCGATCCCTCGCTAGTCTTCCAATGTGAAGACCGGACACCCCCAGCAACAAAAATGGCCTGCAAGCCCTCTTGCCAGGCAGTCTGACTGTCTGTGTTGGTGTCATTGAGACGTGCCCGGTACTTCCAGTCTCTCTTCTTTTTTCTTTTTTTTTGTATCAACGTACACTGACCCATCATTACTGCCATGTCAAGGAGACGAAGGCAACCAATCATACCGAGCCCAGCGGGACAAGCACAACCAATCAGGTCTGGAATCCCCATGGTAACTTGTGCTGGAAAGCCCAGGCACAACCAATAGAAACGGAGAGTACCACTTAGCTCAGAGAGTTTTAATAGCCTGTTTCTGTTGTCATTAATAAAAGCACACAACCTCTGCTACAGAGAATGTTATAATTTCAGTGGAGAGCACAGTGCCACCCTGTTGCAATTCAAGGGAGCATAATGCAAGGACACGTGCACGGTGACATTTGCGTTCATTACTTTCCCATACACTGTACCGGGACCCAAGTCACTTGTCAACAGAACGATGGAAATGTGTTTTACCCTTCAGAGTCTCCTCTGCCTCGCTAGCCACCACTGCTTTGACTTCATCCATTTAAACACAGAACCTACCATTAGCTTAAAGTAGGTCACTCAAGGCCAGGAGGGAGCCAGACTCAAGTTTGCATGGTCACTAGCTCCCCTTTTAGTTTAGCCTGCTGCTGCTAAGCTATGCTATTCCTCTCTGCTCTACACTGTGCTGTGCTGTACTCTGTTATGCATTATGTAATGGCCGAGCAGTGAGCGGTGTTTGTCACCCGTTTCCATGGTTTGAGTGGCCGAGAGTGTATCACAGCACAGCCTGCCCCAACCTTGTGCATTGTGCTTGGGGGCCAAACTTTCTTTTTACTCTCTAGGTTTCGTTTTCAGTCAGTCTGTCGTAATCTTTCAGTCCCTCTGTAACCTTATTATAGCAAAAGGCTGCAGATCATACATCTTGCAAGAATATATATCTTTTTTTCATGCATATATATTGAAACGTTTGTTTTGGAATAAGACAAGTGTTCACATCTTCTATGCAGCAGATGTGGTCCTATATTGAACTCCAAGTCCATTATCTACCATCAAATTTTGGTGCAGATGATGTCAGTAATTAATAACACATTACTTTGATCAATAATTAATTGTCTTTCATTAAGTAGCATTAAGTTCAGCCTGTGCTGACTTGTGGGGTAAGAGGAGGAGCAGAATAAAATATAGGTTGGTATGGATGCTCAACATCTACTCTAGGACAAGTCTCCAAAGGCTCTCGAGTTGTTGTGAATATCTCTACATTGATTTGGATTAGGAACGCAACATGAATTCGTACTATAACCTTTTAGCATTAAATTGCAGAGGAAGCCCTCAGCCAGCTTGTCACTTTAAATCGCACAAGTCTCACAACATGAATTGCTACTTAAGATCTCATGCGCTGTGGCCTGATTTCAGAAAGAGCAGACAAGATATTATTGTTACATTTCATTTTTGAGTGACTTAGAAATCACTACAGGTAAAGCAATCTCAGAGGTACTCGGTAAACACGGACACATTTCGCGATCATAAACCCGCTCTGCTCTTACTGTGGGCTTTGCCTGGTATCGTGTAACGAATGGGCTTTTCTTGGTACACGGTTGAGCGCGCAGTCTGGTGCTGTGGGCAAAGCGCCGTGTTCTCATTTCAGTGTCTCTAGGGAGAGCTGCACCATCAGAGAGAAATGATTGAATCTCTTTCTCCGCTCCATTTTCACTCATTTCTCCCGGAGTGGATCAACCTGTGCCCCCAGCGCAGGATTGTGTGTGTGTGTATATGTGTGTGTGTGTGTGTGTGTGTGTGTTGTATGCAGATGTTGGCATGCTCACAATTCTACAGTATATAAGTGGTTTCCACATAATTCTGATTTGAAGTTTGCAGTAAATCCATCGAATTTCTTATGTATGTGTTTTCTCTGTGTGTTCTTTTTTTTTTTTTTTTTTTTTTTTTTTTTTTTTTTTAGGCGCTGATATGCATTGAGGATGAGTGGAGTCGGTGAAAACCCATCTGACCCTGCCAGGGCAGAGTCACGAAAACGCAAAGAATGTTCTGCCGAACTTCTGGGACCCAGGTAAGACTTCAACACCTCAAGCCAATGGTTAGATTTCTCCCACAGGAAGACATTTCCACTTGATTTAATTGAGTACACTAGAAACGCGACGAGAAAGGTATGAGGGGAAATGCACTCATTTTCACACAGCAATTGTCAGGTTCAGACGTCAGTGTTTTTTTCACAAGTGTGTGGTCACGAAATTCCTTTTAACAACCACTGCTTTGTAAAATTGCCAAACCATTTATTACCCATTAAACAAAGGTGATGTCAGAGTTTTTAAGATGGTAAGAATTAGAACCAAGCTCCAGCCACTTATAAAGTATTTTACACTCACATTCTAGTAGTTACCAGGAATGGCTGTATGCTATTGTGGCTGCTCACCCTGGAGCACTGTTACAGTCTGTACAATAAATCTGCATAATTCATCTGTATACAAGCATTAAACAATGAGGGTTTTCTTTATTGATGTTGTGCTCCATGTTGGCATAATGAAGAGGCCTAGAGATATTTTTCAAGCCATATGGAGAATAACTGACCCTAGCCTTATCCTTCTTCTGACTCCTCTCCATGCCAAGGTTTGCAGTGAATGTTGTGTCGTTGCTGTCATTTGGCAGCTTTGACAACGGAAGGGCTCTTCAGTCATGTCAAGAGATGTGTGCGGACACTCATCTGTTGTGTAGTTTTATAAATGGATCTTCCTTTCCTGCTTTAGGTTCTTCCTTACAGCCCATTCATTCTGTTATTGTGATATAATTACTCTTTTAAATACATGTGTTTTAACCACACTTTAAGCCTATTTTTCATGCTTTTACTCACTCCTGCTGTAACCATCTTCTTCATTGCTTTTTCCTCACCCCTGTCTTTTTTTTTTTTTTGTCTCTGTAGTCCAAAGCGGAGCAACGAGAAACGCAACCGCGAGCACGAGAACAAATACATCGAAGAGCTCGCCGAGCTGATCTTTGCCAACTTCAACGACATCGACAACTTCAATGTCAAGCCTGACAAATGTGCAATCCTGAAGGAAACTGTGAAACAGATCAGACAGATAAAGGAGCAAGGTACAACCTCTAATGATTTTCGACACATTGTCTATGTCGGTTGCAGAAAAAGTCAAGGTGATGGGTCCCAAGCAGAGCAACAGTGAAAGGAATACCATTACCGTTTAGCTGGTTGCTTTTTCTGAAGCATTTATCTCACATTATCTTTTCATCTACAGTCTTTCGTCTCAGTTGCTATGACCGACCTACATTTAAAACCTAGTCTAAGTGAATAGCAACAAATGGATCTAACACTGGTTTGAATTAAAGCTACTTATGCTGAGAAGAAGGTGCTACAATATCATGGATATGCTTAGGATGTGGTTGTGTTTGCAAGGCTCCAATATAACCACAAGTGCCACAGGTGGCACTGTGTTGGCAGGAGCATCAGATTTGATGCCATAAATATTATAGTTTGGGATCTGTTCCACACACAATAATTGATGTTGTTATTAAGGAGCAGCACATGTGATTTAATGTTCCCTCCATCACTTCATCATGTGGATGAACCAAAGCAGTTTTTTTTTTGGCTGCTGGTCTTTCCCCACTTCTCTCCTGAGCCAGAACATCAGGCAAATGGATCAGCCTGTTCAGTTGCACTTGCCAGCTTCTCCTTTTTAGTACTATTTTGCAATTAGTTGAGGTCTGTGTTTTTACTTTTTTTCATGTTGGATTTAACAAACCAACATCAATGGTCTAATCATTTGTTAATTCTTCTTATAGGTCCAAACATAGCAATAAAAGTTGTAGCTTTCCTTACGAAAACATTAAAGCTGATATTAAACTGTGAATAAGCTTGTGCAGTGTTATGCAAAGAAAAGAAAGCGGCTGAGTGACGGGTAGACAAAGAGTGGCCCACTCAAGGTATACATGAATCAGACCGACTGATGATGTCAACTAGTTTTATGTGACTCACAGAGCCAAGCGTTGTGTAATGGTGAGTAATGTGATGCAAAAATCACACACAAACTCTGGCTACCGTCTGACCGTCACTCCCCCACTCTACTGTCTTATTCCATACTCCGTCCCTCCCTCCTTTCCTCACTCTCGTTTTTCTTTTTGCACTAGGCTAGAGTAACATCCCCTGCCTGTGTCTAAAGGCATGGTTGTGTTTGTACAGCAACCACTGAGGAGGAGGGCTAAACAGTCCTGCTTTTCTGCTCCAGCAATAGACACACTTTTTATAGCTAACACAGAGAGCTTCACCTCATCGTGCATGCTTCAGAGGGGCATCAATTAAAGTAGTCATCTGTTTTTCTTGTCCCACTTGTTGTTGAGCTAGAAATGCACTGAAAGCTCACGTAGATGTCTTTATGCTCAGTCTATATTACATCATGTCACCACCACCACCATGTGTTCTTTTCATTGCACATCATCTGCCATCTGTTTAGTATTGTTTGTAGTGCATAATCTCTCTTTCTATAGGCTTGTTATTGTTCCCCCCCCCCGAAAGCATCATTACTGTGTGAAAGATTTTCGTAGTTTATGGTGACGGTACTGAATGTATTAAATTACACAAATGTGACTTAATAATTCTCACTGATCGGTGTCACATCCCGGCAGAGGACATGCAATGCAGCGATGATGGCCTTTCGAAAGAGTGGCCTCCTACTGAAAGCTGTTAATTCATCCCTGTTTGTTCCTCTCATGCTGTCTGCACACATTTCCCCTAATTGAAATCAGGGATGGAGTTCTGTTCTTTCGCCCCCCCGTTTACATCTTGTTGCTTATTGATAGACATTATGTTGAGTTATATCTTTATAGAGCTTATAAAATAAGGGCAGCAACAAGAGTTTTACAACTTCCTTTTCACTCTTTAACTGCTCGTTCGTGCCAACACAGCTTTCGTAGACCGAATGGTAACATATACTGTAGCTACAACTTATAGATAGCCAAGTACAATATTTGTATTCACTGTAAATGTGTGAGAAATGTCCAAATACACTACTATGTAAAATAAGAGAGAAAAGAACAGAGTATATGGCAAATGTCTTGGCAGTTATAGATTAGGTAGCGGACATGACCCTTATAAATAATCAGTTCCTCCCTCTATCTGTGGCACAGTTCTGCAGAGGGACGGAGAGCCAGTGAGGGCTTCACTGACATTGAGTGATGGGTCTGTACCCAGGGCAGCTGTGCTGGTATACTGGGCCCCGCTGGGCCTGGAGAGGTCCTGCTGATGCACACATCATTAATGCTGAAAGAGATGAATGTGGGTCTGTGCGGTGCTGCACGAGCCCACAGAGGGGAAACCTGCATTTGTGTCCGTGTTCACACATCTACACCCCCCCCCCCCCCCCAAAAAAAAAAAAAAGGAGGACATGATTTTGTTTGCTTTTCACCACAACATTCTCTCACCATATGGTCAGCCCTCTTCTTGGCATGGTGCGACAGTTAAATGTGTCCCCCCCCCAAACAGCCCACTCATATTCCGCCTCTCATCATCATCTCCAAAAGTAGGGCAGCCTACGCTCTGAACATAAGGCTTCTCTGCATGGTTATTAACCCAATCACTCACATGGACAAATGCACAGCACCATAGTGCAGGTACAGGAGCTTTCAGGATACTCTTGATATTCACTCCTAAGTACCGGTAAACACAATAAGTACATTACAAGGTTTGTTGCTGCACCTTTTAAATTCACAGCACAATCAACTATGTTCATCATGTTGAAACATCATTGTGCAGCAAGTTGTCAAGGTCCAGTTTTGGTAACATTATACACCATAAGTACCTCTTTGCAAAAGTCATACTCTCTGTATACATACTTGGTAATCCAATAGGAGTATGCGGTCACAAGGAGACACTGCCAGCTAAGTTATTTGAGAAAGGCAGTCCAGTTCTAAATGTTTATGACATTGTGAAATCACTATCTTAGATCTCTGCTCAAATTGCTGCGCCAAAATACCAGAACCAGGTTAAAGATTAAACCAGTGTTTTGCAAAGAAATTTACTCTCAAGGTATCTTTAATAAAAATTAAAATAAATCCTTCTATTCTGTTACTTAATTAATAATTAACCGCAAATCGTAAAAGGGTTTATGGTCAACTCTTTGGGTTAGCCTTTGCCGCTTGACAACATAGTAACAACTTGCTACTCTATTGGGAGTATGAGTTGTTTACACTCTGTGTCTTCATAATAGCCTTTTTTTTCTTTTTTAACAATGTAATCCATCCAGTGGCTGCCACCAGCGTGGCAGCCGCGTGCTCTGACACAGTCCTTTACAACAACCTTTCACTCTGCTCGCTGCTCACTGCTTGGGTTTAAGCCATGGCAGCATGTTTTTACAATGGGACAAAATGTGTTTGCTTCCTAGCCGCAAAGATACTTGTTTAAAGTCTTGTCAACAAGTGACCCCTTTGAAGTATGTGGGTTTGACCTGCATTTTGTGTTATGTAGTTTTGTCCCCCATGACAACAGATTATTGTCACCTAGTATAACTTAAAAGGAGGTTTATGTAAGATTTCTTAAAATGAAGATCTATTTTCTCTTGAATCAGTCTTTTGTCTTGTTTGCCTCTAAACTTTTGTCATTGACTTTTCCTTTCAACAGAAAAAGCTGCAGCAGCGAATGAGGAGGAGGTACAGAAGGCCGATGTCTCATCAACAGGCCAAAGTGTGATTGACAAAGATGCCTTGGGACCAATGATGCTGGAGGTGGGTTAACTTGCTCATTCATAGTGTCATATCGAGATACCAAAACACTCGCGCACGGTATACTCTCCTCTTCAAAACATGATTGGTATATGATGAAGAGTTCTATCCATAGAGAACAATCTCAAATGGGTCACTCTCGGTGGTGGTTGTGTGTGAGTGTAGCTGCGTGGAGTAAATGCTGCCAGCATCTTGTATCTGCCCCGGATTGGCTGTAAATCACCAGGCAGAGCAATGGCCTCGTTGTCCCGTGGAGGGCCACTGAAGTGCTTACGTATAATGGGAAAGAAAGCAACAGCCTGGCGAATGAATCAGTTCATTGAGCCTCCCCCTCTCACTCACTTCCTCTCTCTTCTCTCTCTCTCTCTCTCTCTCTCTCTCTCTCTCTCTCTCTCTCTCTCTCTCTCTCTCTCTCTCTCTCTCTTACTTGTTCAGTTCTCTTTTTCTCTCGCCCTCCCATCTTCCCTTCATTTGCCTCTAGATCTGTCCTGTCATGGAATATTTATAGCTCTCCCGGTCCAGCGTCACTGAATCGACATACTAACTCGCGGCTAAATATAGCCCAGTGCAGCCTGCATGCTTTCCCATCTGTCAGCAGCCCCAAAACACAGCAATTGGCCATTCACACCCGCTCTGCTCCGGCCATGTCCCCCGTCCGCCAGGCCGGGCTCATTACAGGAAGCTCTGAGGAGATTGGCTGTCGGCAGGAAATGCACACACGTGCCCCCACGACCCTCTTCCAAGGCTCTCGGCTGCCCGCTCTCATGCGAGCGCCGGAAGACGGAGAAAGCCGTGAAAAAAGCGTTAATGTGCTGTTGTTTTAACCCTCTGGGGGCCAGTCTTGTTCTGTCACATGACTGCTGCAGCATTTACTTTGCATTCCTGCTAGATTGCTCCTTATGGCTGCTGTTGTGTGGTGTGACGACATTTTTGGAGAACAGAAGAGACTAGGGTTAGGGTTAGTTTGTATTTAGAGTTTGTATTGAAATGTTCAAATACCAGTGCCAATATTACACCCACGTTTCATTACAAATACAAAAACAACACGCATTTTGATTTCTTACTTTGAGAAAAATAAAAGTTGCTTTAGAAACCCCTTTTTGTCTTTAAAGAAGCCTAATTGAATGATGCCCCACTGTTGAAAATATGATTTATATCAGTAATGATCTAATAATCTAACCAAAAATTTGATTCAAGATTAAGGGACTTGACAGTTTTTAATATTCAGTGCTACATACACTTGCTGTTTATACAAAAAAAAAAGTGCTAAGTTCAATACTGAGCTCCAAAAGAGACCTGTTTTGAATTGTTTTTAACGAGACAGTTGTGCTTTGTCATGTGGAAAATACAGCCTAGTTAGCAAGAATTTATGTGAAGCGAGATCCCGTTTGCAAAGCACCAGTATCATATCATAAATAACAGTAACACCCAGAGGGGAGTAGACAAGACCCTGTTCCTTACACCATAACAATTCACTACCTACTGTACATTGCTGTGGGAGGTTTAGCAGTATAGAATTATATATCAGGACAATAAGCTTGGAGCAAAATGGAGCATGGTAAGTATGGTGCCTCAGTGTGTGTGTATTTATTTGAATCAGCTTTAGTCACCTCTATAGTGTTTATTTAATCAGGGCATTATACATGAAGGTACTGGCTAACAGCATTATTCAACAGTCTCTGGAAGAAGGCAGTAGCTGGCACTGAGTGTTTACTCACATTTTATGTTAGGCCGTGTACTGGACGAGTAGGGCTTTCTTCACACAGGCTGGACTTGCACAACAACCACGTTGCGTTTTGGAACTGCTCCGCTTCGTGCAGTGATAGATGAGATCTCCTTAAGTCTATTTTCAGCGTGTGCTGTGTTAATGCAGGCAACGGAAGCCTTAAGTTCCAATGTGATAATGTGTAACATGGGATGTAGGACATTGCTACACCCCAAATTTGAGCCAACTGGTTTGTTGCAGCGTAGTTGCAGAGACGGACAGTTGACTATAGTTCCACACAGGGTGCTCTATCGGGGGAAGGGTGGGGAAAACCAGATGTGCAACTGGCAATATGCATTGTATCATGAAAATATATGACGATATTTGGTTTATTTACAGTTATTTATGCAGTAAAAAACATCATATACATGTAATGTAATCTGTGTGGTGTGTAGGTAATGATTATTTAAGCAGAGGCGAGGAGACACCTTGGCAGTAGTCCCTTATCTCTTATCTTGCCACTAGATTTTACAGCTTTACAACCACCAGAATTCTCTTTTAAGGGCTCTGGGTGATTTGATGGCCTAATTGACACCATCGTGTGTGTAATGGCCAACCTGGGGCTGTATTCTTTCAATTAAGTGCTCCTCCTCCTCTTTCACATCCTCCAATCTCAGCAGGCACATGCTTCTATCCTGCCTTCTTACAGACTCACCGATGTTGAGCATCTGCAGGAGTGATTGATGTACCCAGTACACAGTGCACCAATCGCCTCTTTTTTTTCTTTTTTTTTAAACAATGGAGATCCATCCATTTTCCGTAACCTGCTTATCCAGTTAAGGGTCGCAGGGGTGCTGGAGCCTATCTCAGCTGTCAATGGGCGAAGGCAGGCAGATGTGCTGCATATTTATACAATTTGATAGGAATTACCAGTTAATACTCAAAACATGTTCCTTGAATAGTTTTCCCTCCATTTTTAGAACATATTTCTTTTGAAAGGTACTCATACAATGGAAGTCTGCAGAACTTCTCTGCATTTATATCTGGAATGTGGGCTTTGTACGAAGCCCTGGAAATCCTTTGTAAATCCAAATTCAGCTTGTGGTGTTGGATGTGAGAGTTTCAAACTAGAACAGTAAAATTATACCAATATTCTATGAGTGGAAAAATGCATATCGTAGGATACGCTTTTAATAACCTACTCAGGTTCTGTGATATAGCAGCTAGTTATCAGCCAGTACTAATGGGAAATCCAGGTTGTAAAACTCACTGTCAGAGATCTGTTCTGTGTTTGTGTAGAAAATGTAAATAAACCAACTTGCCAGCTCTAAACTGTTTTCTCTCCTTCACTCTTCCAGGCCCTGGACGGCTTCTTCTTTGTGGTGAACATGGAGGGTAACATCGTGTTTGTGTCTGAAAATGTGACCCAGTACCTGCGCTACAACCAGGAGGAGCTCATGAACACCAGTGTCTACAGCGTGCTGCACGTCGGGGATCACGCCGAGTTCATCAAGAACCTGCTGCCCAAATCTCTCGGTTAGCCTCAAGCTTATTTCCTCTGCCAGCCTTTGCTTTGCGCTCTGTCTTTTTTTTCATTTTTTTTTTCAACCTGTTTGTTTCTCGCTGTGTCACCTGTGTTCCACCTCTCTCTCTCTCTCTCTCGCTCTCTCTCTCTCTCTCTCTCTCTCTCTCTCTCTCTCTCTCCGACTCCGTATGTCCTCTATGTTGCGTCACTCCCACCTGTGCTCGTACCCTAGCAGGGTCTTGTTCACACCTTGGCCTCATCTCTTGTTTCTTACATAGTGTGCTTCCTCCGTCTTCTCCCATCACACCTCTCTTTTTTTTTTCTCTCTGTTCAGACAGTTGCCGGTGGCGGTTTAATGGTGATGTCAGTTTAATTAAAACGCTAAAATGTTTACTGTTAAACTGCTACGGAGAGGATGTGGTAAACCCGAATAGTACAAAGTGTTATGTAAGCTTTTGTATACAGGGTTGGCACTGTGCATATAACCTATAGGTTCTTCATTTTCTCTTTTGCTGATGCTCAGCCCAGACATTTGCTCTCGCTCCTCTCTTTTCCCTCCTCCCTTTTCAGCTAATTAACTTCTTTTTTCCGCTCCTCTCCCCTGTCAGCAGCATCCCTCCCTTCCTATATCTCATCTCATGCCCTTCCGTCCCCTTCTCCTCGCTTTGTGTGTTATTCTCACCCTCACCCAAGTTCCCATTTCATATGGTCTGTCTTTCCTATTTCCTAGCCTCCCTGAAAAGCATTGTCTTTATGCTAGCATTGCTCATCTCATGAAAGCAGGCCATTTATTTTCGTACGCCTTTTTCTTTTCTCTCCAGTTTTTTTTGCCCTGTTCTTTTTCCTCCCGTCTCCTCTCTTCTTTCATACCCTACCTCCATTCCTTCTCCACATTCTACCTCTCCATTCCCTCTACGTAAGTCGTGATTGGCAATGTATGTCAGAGCACCCCATCAGGAGCTCTTTATAAGTCCCCCCTCTCCTCTTCCTCTCCTGGTGCTTGGGATTGAGGTCTGAGTGCCCAGCCATCTGGGTGGGAGAGCAGCACAGACCGGAGTACCCTGGAAACGATCAGCGGGCTGTGTCCCAGATACTGGGAGATTATCAATGCACTGAATGAGATCACAAACCAGATGGAGTGTGATGGGAGTTTGCTAGAGTTAAATGAGTTGTGTGCGGGACCGTACACGTCTCTTTATTTTTTTTTTTTTTTGTGCGTGCGTGTGTACGTAAGTGCACGTCTGCTTGCACACGTGTGTACATATGCGTGTCTGCCTGTGTAAGTGTTGGAAAGGAGAAGAAAGATTGGCAATGATGTTTTAGAGGACATGCATATGGAGGCCTGGCTGTGATGCATGGCTGTGGATGGATGGCACAGGGCTCAGGGTTCCAACTGCTCATTCTGACTGATCTCTACCCAGCAACTCTCTCTCTCTCTTTTTTTTTTTTTTTTTTTTATACACTTTTTCCGCTTTCATTCTCTCTGTCTTGCTCTCATTAAGTCTTTCACTCGCAGTGTGGTAGCCTCTCTTGGCAGTGCTCGCCGCTGCTCTTGTTGTTCACTTTTGACTGCAATAAAAAAATGTATTGAATAAAATTCGGCCACATTGTAAATTTCCCTTGCCCCTTCTCGCTCCCCCTGCAGTGAATGGCGTCCCATGGTCCAGTGAGGGTCCGAGGAGGAACAGTCACACATTCAACTGCCGGATGCTGGTCAATCCCCACAGCGACAACCAGGACGAGCTGCACGAGCACGAGCCTCAGCAGCAGAAATATGAGACCATGCAGTGTTTCGCCGTATCGGAGCCCAAGTCCATCAAGGAGGAAGGAGACGGTACGCAACGAGAGTGGGAGATGGTGTGGGGGAAAGAGGGTGGATAGATAGTTAAGAGGATCATTAGACATAAATTCAGTGACCCTACGAAACAACCCTGATATGTATATGACCAGTCACATTTTGTAATATTATGATGTAATCTAGAGTATCTTTTAGACACTTTTGCAATTTAAAAATAGGATGGTCAATTGAAAACTGTGAGGAATTTTGGAGTCGGATTATGATCTCAGATTTTTTTTATTTTAGGACATATTTAAATTGCAAGCTCTAAGTCATCAGTGAAACAGTTTTTAAAACACTCAGCAGTCATTTTATAAAGCAATAGTCAGCAGAGACAAAAGGCAAACAGTTATGACTGAGGAATGGAAGATGGCTTTTGGGAGAACTGAGACTTAAATTATCTTTTAAAATTAGACTATACAGTACAAAAAAGACAAGTAAACTGACATAGCAAGACCGACAACAAAACCCGAAAACAAATTCTTTCTCTCTACCTTACATAACATCCGACTGATTTGCTGAAATATTCAAAAGACAGCTGAATGAAAGATGACTCTGAATCAGAATTCCTAAATAGTTCAAATTGATTGCTCATGTTGTAGCTCAGAAACCGTGATGAGGACAAAATCGAGGCTGTCTTGGTTGTGAGAAACCTCTAAACGTGACTGCTGCTGATCCGACCGGTTTTAAAAATGAGCATCCATTTACATTATCCTTAGGTCATTGAGAATTAGCCATATTTTTGTCTCGAAACTGGCATTGTATGTGGAAAGCTGTACACGCAACCGCTGAGGAGCAGCTCTGGTGCCACTCAACTTACATCCATGAAAAGTGAAGTGACACAAGGGAGACGAAAGGCCGGGCAGCTGTCATTAAAGCCTATCTTTAATTCATGCACATCCCTCACAAACATTGGCAAATGACTCCAAAGGAAAGGGTGTAGCTTTTATTGCATCAGTAGTAAACCGGTCTAATTGATAACCTTGAAATAATTCTCCACAGAAAGTATCATCACTTCATGTTGGAAACGTGTTTTGGAGCATATGTGAGCAGAGAAGCTGCGTTCCCAGTGGCCACTAGCATAAACATCTGCTCGCCTTTCCTGGGAAATGATGTAAATTGTATGTTGGCTCGGCTCTCCTCACAGTGTTCGGTCAGTGAGAGGTCACTGGGCTTTCCAGTGGTTTTCATGCCTTCAGACTGGAACTTGAGATCCTGTAGTTTGAGTAAATTTCCATCACAAGTGAATGCCCTTTTTATCCAAAAACTTTCAGCACCATGTAAAGCATTGATACGTAAAGCTCTCAAAAACAATTCCAGTATTCTACATCTGAACTACCAGAATCCTCTCTGCTCAGTGGCTTTGATGAGCAACCATAACTTCACACGGCCAAACTATCACTCAGCGGTTAATTTAAACAATAAGTGAAAATGTAAATGTTTCACTCCAAGTCTAAACCTGTCTCTCTCTCTCTGGCTTCCTCTGTGCACCAGCTGCTTGCCAGCCATACTTTGGCACAGAGACTGACTAGGACCCAGGCCAGAGTGTGTGTGTGTGTGTGTGTGTGTGTGAGTGTGAGTGAGAGTGTGTGAGTAGCACGGCAGGATCAGCGGTTGCAGTTGCAGGAATTTGTCCAGCCATAGACAGAGGAAGGAAGGAAGGAGTGAGGAAA
The DNA here is from genome assembly GCF_027596085.1 of Anoplopoma fimbria. Taxonomy (NCBI): domain Eukaryota; kingdom Metazoa; phylum Chordata; class Actinopteri; order Perciformes; family Anoplopomatidae; genus Anoplopoma; species Anoplopoma fimbria. Next base: position 21,155,167 of record NC_072469.1, read on the forward strand.
GCGAGAGAATTGAGAGAGATTCACAGATCTAAGGGCCGGACCACCCAAGAGGCCCTGTTTACAAGTCAAAATGAGGAATGTGTGTGTCAACCCTGGCATGCATTTCTTTGCCAGAAACATGTGTGGGTTGGGGGGGGTATTACTGGCACAGGAAAGTTAGATGGCAGACCTTTTGGGGTCACCCCAGTCCCGGACTTGGCGGTGTCATGTGTGTGCGTCTGTGTGTGTGTGTGTGTTAGAGGCGACTGCCGTGATTGAGCTATGGCAGTCTTTAATGTTGGGCCAGGGGAGGTGTCATCAGGGTGAGATGGCACTGTGGGTGAGACCAGCCGGAGTCACATGCACGCGGGCATACGCACATGGAAGCACTCGCACACAAACACACACACGCACACGCACCTTCAAAGGTCACACTTCATCATTTCCCTTGCCAGCGATAGCTGCTCCTCCTCATGAAAGGAGCGGAGCCCTGATCCCCATGCTCATTAATAACTGTATTAATTATGCTGCCTGGGAATAACATGCATTTCATTTTCTTTCCCTGTCTCTGTTTCGATCATTTACGCCCCCATCCTCCCCTCTCCTCCCCTTTCCCATCCCCCTTTCCTCCCCGCTGTCTCTGGCCTGTCCTCTTTGTTTCATCCTCTACATCATCTTTCCTCCGCACATTCCCTCTGTTCTCTCTTTCTCTCTTTTCCTCTCTCTCTTTTAGACTTTCAGTCATGCCTGATCTGTGTGGCTCGCAGGGTGCCCATGAAGGAACGACCTATGCATCCCACGCATGAGAGCTTCACCACACGGCAAGACCTGCAAGGTACTCAAACCGGTCACACAGTTGGGAACTACAAACTAAAATAGCGAGGAACATTCACAGCAAACTAGATTTCTTTTTCAGCAGACAAAACTAAATTTTCTCAGCCCTCAGAAATGCACTGTTCAGTAAAAGGTAATGCCAATCACAGTGACCATTTTTGATCCCACAGTCCCCCCGTAACCAATTCTGTAGAGCATTTTCAGCTGTTTGAATAAAGCTTTGCCCACAGGCACATCCTCAGCACAATCTCATCCCATGTCACCAGCTCATAAATCACCTCACACTACAGTTTAGGTATTTAAAGATTATTATATCCTTGGTAAAGGCCCTTAGGATTGAATGCTTAAGTTAAAAAGGGCTACCCACCTCTGTCTGCACTCTGGGAGGTAAAGTACCTGTCTGAACTCTAGTACATAGATGCAGACGGTTGTCTGTTTGTCACCTGGTGTTTGATGTGCTTGTACCATTTGTGTGTGGCATGCAAACACACAACACACACACACACACACACACACACACACACACACACACACACACACACACACACACACACATGCACAGTTACTTGCTGACATATAGTAATTTACTGTAGTTCCCCACCCAGACTATTGAAGGCTTGTATGCATGCCCACATTTGTTACCCTGTTTGTTGTGGTTGCTCAATTCTGGATAAAAATAAGATTGAACAAGATTGAGAGCAAGATTTTTTTTTTCACTCCCAGAATTTGTTATGGTGTTGTGCTGTAGCAGGCTGTGTGATAAGTCTTTAGTCAGTTCCTATGGCTGTCATTCAAGCAGCAGTCTGCTTGTCAGCCCTTTTTTTTTAATGCATCACTACCTCCATTTAAATAGCTAACAGATGAGGGACAACTGTTGAACTGATTAAGTATTTATGATTGTGTTTATACACGTAGCATGGATGTATTTTTGAAGTTTTACAGATAGTTGATCTGAACTGTGACTAATAGAATGACTCCTTTTGACTTGTTGTGTCTAAACGGCGAGCATACAGTTTGTACTGACAGGCAGAAATATGTACAAATGATATCTAATCTTTAGTAGACAGGACTTTCTCTTCTTTTGATTTCACTGCCTCACTAGCACGGATAAGTTGTAATTAAAATGTAAAAGGAGTAGATCCTTAGTATTTCTTCAATTAATATCAAACCACGGAGCTGCAAAGTGGCCACGAGAAGAGAATGTTCTGGTGAACAAGCTGCTCGACATGTTTATGTTTGAGGGAGACATTGAATCCCCATCAGCTCAGCTGCTGTTTGTATAAGTTTTTTTTAAAATCCTTATTACAATGTCTGACTAAGGCCTCTCTAATCCGGTCCTCTGTGTTTAGGTAAGATAACGTCCCTGGATACCAGTCTGCTGCGGGCGTCCATGAAGCCGGGCTGGGAGGATCTGGTGAGGCGCTGCATCCAGAGGTTCCACCTCCAGAACGACGGAGAGATGTCTTTTGCCAAGAGACATCAGCAGGAAGGTAATGCCACCAACTGCAAATAATATCATGTTTAATTAATGTCTTTTGATAGTTACTTCTTTTGGTCTTTACAATTCTGTTGTCAGACCACTGCATTAGTATTTAATGGTGAATTGATCACGGGTCAAACCATGAGTCCTTTCTAACCAAAGCCTCATGGTTAATCATAAGCTGCTGCTTTGAGACCTTTAATTCAATCCACATTTTATTGCTGTTACAAAAGCAAACTGAAAACCAAACCTAAACAGTACAGAACAGGAAACCCAGAAAAAAAAGTTGTTATTTGTAAACAAATGATCTGAATAAGAAATGTTTTGTGCGCGCATCTACTGATACAACTGCATATGTGTCCTCAGTGCTCCGCCACGGCCAGGCGTTCAGCCCCATCTACCGCTTCTCCCTCTCTGACGGAACCATCGTGTCGGCCCACACCAAGAGCAAACTGGTGCGCTCGCCCGCCACCAATGAACCCCAGCTCTACATGTCCCTGCACATTCTTCAGAGGTATGCCTCGCTACCTACACCTGTGTCAGGAAAGAGAGAGGCAAACCTGCGGCATGAACTTCTTTACATGTTTTAGCCTGTTGATGCCCTCGAGCACGACCCGATGGTTTCATGTATTCTGTGTGGATGCGATGTGTACATTCGTGCTTGCCAGGGGTGTGGGTCTCAGGAAATAGCACAGGAAATAACACAATTAAATCAGACATAAAGGTAAGTTTATTCAATAACACATATGTAGATATTAAGTAAGAATAGGGTCGAATTGGTAACAGAAAAATAATAATAGAAGATTCAGCAGCAATGGCCCTTTTTGAAAAACTTACTCAGGATAAACCCCAAGACATTTCAGGGGCTGATTTCTCTATTTTCAAATCTACAGAACATTGAAACTGTTTAACTAATCAGCTGCATTATCTTTGTGTCTGTTTTAAACCTTTAGAGAGCAGACAGTATGTGGAATGGCCCAGGACATGGGTCCTGGCAGTCAGGCCACAGGGATGGCTCCCAAACCGATGAATTCCTCCACTCCCTCCATGACTCCTCCAACCCCAGGCAGTTTGCCAGGTTCAGGGCCCCAGGGCCAAGACACTACCATCAGCAGCAACAGCACGCCTTTTTCCTCTCAAGGCCCTGCTGGTCCCAGAGAACCGGCAGCCATGGGGGGCCACATGCAGGGCTACCGTTTTGGCTGTCCCCCGCCACACAACCACACGGGGGGCATGCAGCCGCCACAGCAGGGCCCCAACTGGAGGATGAACAGCCCCTCTCGCGCTAGCCCCAGCCCAGCCGGCGGACCCCATCCACCTCAACAGAACTCTATGCTGTCTCCCAGACACCGAGGTAGCCCTGGGGGGGCAGGCAGCCCTCGTGTAGCAGGAGGCCTGCACTCACCCTCCCCGGTGGGGATGTGTGGTGGAGGGCCTGGAGGTGCAGGTAGTAGTAGCACGGCTAGCCCCCATGCTAACAGCTACACCAGTAGTTCTCTGTCAGCTCTGCAGGCCCTAAGTGAGTGCCACGGTGTAGGACATGGGCATGGGGCCCCTCATGCACACACACTAGGGTCCCCTGACCGAAAGATAGGCTCCCCAGCTGGGGTCACACCAGGGTCAGGGGTGAACAGTCATCTGATGTCAAAACTTGGAGGAGGCAGTGGTACTGGTGGTGTTACAGGAGACTCATTTGGACCTCACACAGAGGTTGGTCAGGGCCACACTCAGGGCCAGACAGAGAGCAACCTAGCTGAGCCTAAGGAGGAGAGGGAAGGGCCCCCTGAGGGCCACGACGCTCACAATCGTCTTCATGACAACAAGGGCCACACCAAGCTACTGCAACTGCTCACCACCAAGCCAGAGCCTCTGGAGACGCCCCTGTCCCCCGGCGCTGGAGGTGAGGGTAAGGACCAGGCAGGGACCGGGGTCCGGGGTGGCCTCGGTGGAGGGAACACTCATGCCACATCACTTAAGGATAAACACAAGATCCTCCACCAACTGCTCCAGAACAGTACATCTCCAGTAGACCTGGCTAAACTCACTGCAGAGGCCACAGGCAAAGAGCTGGGCCAAGACCAAAGCCAGGGGGCTGGTAGTGCTTCTGGGGCAGAAATCTCTCTTAAGCAGGAGCCCTTGAGCCCTAAGAAGAAGGACAACGCTCTGCTACGCTACCTACTGGATAAGGATGACACTGGACAGAAGGACAAGGTACCTAAGCTAGAGCCTGGGGAGGTGAAGGTTGAAGGCGGCAAACACCCTCTCGTGAAGACGGAGAAGCAAGACACGGGATACGACCGGGCTGAACAGGTCAGTTTTTACTGAAAGCTCCTCCTCGTGTGTCTTACTTGTTTGAAAAGTTGCTTGTTTATTGCTTAATTTTCATCTATGAAATGTTGAAACTGAATGATCGTAACCTCCTTCTCTTCAGCCCATTGCGAAAACTAAAAGTTTTCTGCCCTGTACTGCTCCACTTGCCTCGCCTCTCTGTCTGAGCGTTAATCTGGGTTAGGTAGCAGATGTTGACTCCTCCAAGTCCCATGTCCACACAGGATGTTACAGCTAAATAAACAAATGGGCTGGCATTGTAGAGGTCAGAAAGACAGCATTTGTGGCATATATACAGTCCAATTCAGATGTACTGTCTTGTTATATACACTTAAGACACCAGGCATGTTTTTTTTATTCACATAAATAAACACATCTGGTCTGTTTACTGCCTATGCGTTGGCAGCAGAAGCTGAGGGAAGCTGGCCGCCAAGCTTCAAACAACTGTGACATTTGGAGGGAGTCCCTGTGGTTCTCCAGCCATTTGATCCTGGTTGCGTTTGGCCAGAATCCGCAGGTTTGGCAGCGAGCTCAGGTCAGGCCTGGCGCTGAAAGAGAGAAGAGGAGGAAAGAGTAAAAGGGAGTGAGAAGGGAGAGTGCTGCTGGTGAAACTCAAAAGTTCTGTGTTGCAGAATGCTGATTCTCTAATGCAGGAAAGAAAACCAGGGTTTGGTGAAACTCAACCTTTCATACAGGAAACCTGTGTATGACACGCTCTGCTAAACACAGGTTCAAGACAAGTCTAGCAATATGTCGTTCTATCACACACATCACTGCTTAACCACAAAATTACATAGAATTACACAAAAGAACATGAACGCTCTTGCACGCTTTGCCGTCACTATTGTCTCTCATTACCCTCCTCTTCTTAGACCAGTACAGAGTCTAGGTGATAGTCATGCCATTTGAATGTGAAAAACATTAAACAAAAGTCAAATTTCTTGCATAAATGAACCTGGTCTGGAGAGGTGTACAAAGAACCAGTGTGTTGGTGTTAAAGGGGTTGCCTTCTTATTGTTCCCGACCTTCTTTGTGGCTCATTTCTTATTGAAACGGTGGATTTTCCCAATGCAGATAGAGGCGCAGTGGTACAGGCTGTCAGCTAGCTATGCCTGATAGTTGTGTATGTACAGTATGTGCACAGCCACTTGGTACATATGAAGAAGAGGAAAAAAGGTGGTTGGATGGATAATAAGAGCTGCTGAACTGAACAAAGAAGGAGAGATGAGAGAGGTGTAGATACCCCCAGGAGAGCCCAGCCTCGGCAGGCAGAGTGAAAATGATGAGCCATATGCTCCTGCATGTCCTCTCTGCTACCATGGAGATGGAGGGGAGAGGGAGTGGTGTGTTTGTAGAACAAGCAATGTACCAGAAACAAAAGAGGGAAAAAGAAATTGAGCAAAATAGAGGTTTTATATGCAAGTTTTGATACTGAGGCTCTTTTGTGCTGATGGTACAAATGAAATTGATGAAATTGATGAAATCTGGGTTTCACAGTTAGATGGTGATTAAAGTGCTTGGAGCTTTAAATGGTGACAGTGAAGGCTGAGTCCATTTAAACTGTGGTTTCCAACCCAGAACAAGTGCATTTGTTGAACATGAATAAAGCCAAGACTTCATTAGAGCCGCTACATGTGTGCGAGTGGGTTTCTGCTCCTTACTGGTGAGCTGCTGCTCGGCCATGTGTGAAAGCTGACTGTACTAGTTAAAACGTCCACTCATCCTTCTCTCCACTAACCTCACCCACTGCTTTCTCGCTGCCTCCCCCCTCTTCCTCTGTCTTCTCTCCTCCTCATGATTGTTTGAGGGCTGAATTATTGATGGCTGAAGCAGAGCTAAATGAGAAATCAGAGCAGAGCTCTGGAGTAGTGGCTCAGCTAATGGCTGAAGGAACTGTAGGTATGGTCATTTAGTCCCGTGGCCCTATGGGACGCAGGATTATCTCTGTTTTACACGTGTGCATTCCCGTGGTTATTGCAGTTAGTGTCACGTACACAAACACTACGTATAAGTATCCTTATTATAATGCATATTAATAATAAAGTTTATTTTTCTCTTTAATCTACGCCGTATTAATACTCTAAAAATGAGTCAAATTAAGCAACCAATCATCAGTTATATTATAAAATCTGTTCACTGTGGTAACACGAGTCGTGCATTGCTTTGGCATGTGAAATCTTTGCAGCTCAACTTAATATTGAGTACTTCTGTCTTAAAAAGTATTCCAGATGTAGGTCACAATAGCTACAGCTCCTCATTGACCCTGAATATAAGTAAGTGGGTAAAGAAAATAAATTAGTGAGTTTATCACATCCAATACAGTCTGATCTTCAGTTTAAATGGGTCCTTCAGTAGGTTCTTCTGTCTGTGAACACTGCAGTTCTTCTTGTTATACTATAAGCGATGATCTAATGTCAAACTGCATGCCAAAACATGTCATTTCCATTGGCACTCAGCTCTCACTCACATGCAAATAAAAAAAATTAAAAACAGGTGCTGCCATCAGAAAAAAAATCTGCTATACTGGATGTATTGGCAAATATGTGACCATTACAGATCAGTTTTTTTTTTTATTCTCATTACCAGTCCCACAGTAAAACCTAATGATGCATTGTGTTGCAACATAAGTTGATTTGTTTTGTTTAATTTCTCTTTTTGATGGAACTTTTTTTTAGATATCACACGCAAATAAATAGTTGCAAATTATAAAATGCGATTCATCTCATTATTAATACCAGCAACAAACAAGGGTCAAGCATTCGGTAGTAACACTCCCAACGTGGCAGTTAACCTTCAAATATTGCAGTACAGAAAGATTGCTATTTCACACGATGAATAGATTTTGGCTAGAAGCAGTTTCTGTTGACAAAAGGCCAGCTTGATTCTGGAATGAAATTACTTTTCATTTTGCCTTACTTGACACTGGCAGTTCTGCTTTACCCACCCAGCTTTTTCAGTTCCCCCTTTTCAGCTACGAAATGGTGTTGGTCGGGTCAGAGAGGCACGCTGTCCCTACTGCCCTTTAGTTCACATTGGCATTAGGTGCCAACACTGTATGTGAAGTTGGGATCAGGGAAGTTGTATCACATGATAACATCTCGCTGATTTACAGACGTGATCTTTTTAAGTGAATGGATTTGAGTCTAACTGTAAGAATACACATTTGGCAGAGCCACATCGCCACCCTGATGTGAGAAAGTCAGCCTCTGCTGTTTTTAAGGACGCAACTAACCGCTCACCAAGAGGCCTTGTTAAAGTACATGAAAGTATGCATGGTACATGAGAGTGTTGCGGATAATTGTTGACAAAAATCAAAGAGAAACCGAATGAAGTTAAGTGTTAGTTGCTCACTCATTTTTTCAAGTAGTTAACCATGCTTGTTTGCGTGCTATAGGTGTTTACCCACTTACAGGATAAACAAGGAGATGATCTCTGAAGTGACAAAACAAGGATTTTAAAATATGCACGACGTGTACCCTTAAGCAAACAGCATGTTGTAATTCACAGTATGTGTCCTTAGCTGCTCTCCCACTGTGAGTACCTTCCTAAACGTCAAGAACTTAACTAATGTTCTGCAGACGGGTCACTCGGCCTTACAAATCCCTGCCATTTCAACCAAATGCAGTATAAACCAGCCTGAGATGCAGAGAAGAAGGACATGCATCGCCGTGCATGCAGTGACATACATTGGAAGAAGAGCGTAACAGGGATTGATAGAAATGGGACCCATTAAGGGTAAAAGCAACCAGAGAAGACGAGAGAATAGAAAGTGGGAGGGGAGAGAATTGAAGAGGAGGAGGAGGAGGAAAAGAGCAAGCGGAGAGCGTACAGGAGCATTACATCATTCCTGACCTCATTAGGGCTTTTCTCTCTCCCACCACTGCCACCCCTCCACCCCCACCCCTCACTGTGCTACTCTCTCTCGCTCTCCTACGTCTTACAATACAGCGAATGCGGTCTTAAGTCCTTGGCCCCTTAAGATACCCATTCTATCAGGCGTGTGCGTTATCTTCATGAGCGTGTACATGCCTAACAGATACATGTCATTGTCTAGAACAGTGAAGTACAACATTGAAACAGTGGCTGGCGTGCTGTTTTCCTGCTGTACAGTATGTCACGATCAGGAGCCGTCAGTGAATCCCAGCGTGCTGCACTCTCGTGGCCGGTTACAGCCAGTGCAACTTATTTACCTAAAGTCCCTCAGGCCTCTCTTAAGAAGCAATATGATCACCTACGTTGGTGTTTCTGTTTCTGTGTGGTGTTATTATGTCTGTCTGTACAATCAAATTCAATACAGTAATGCTGCAATTAATGTTTTCATTTGTGAAGTTAATACTGTACAACTTATGGTGACATTGTGCCAGGTGTTTTTCTTTTCTTTTTAGGCCTGTAGGTTGTTGAGGTGTTGTGTTTTCGACTGCATTATTTAGGTGTTCCTGTTATTATGTCCACCGCCTGTGTTTCATAGAAAGAAACAGATATACAGAGGAGACGAGGGCCAGTGTTGTAAAAGAAAAACCAAAAGACTGTGACAGAGATTCATCTTAGTTGAAGCAGTTCAGTGAAGCAGATCCCAGCATGGCCTTGTCTTTGTTTAAGATAGTTGTGTGAAAAACTAAACAAAAACGGGCCAGATAGTCCAAAGCCCAGCTGTGTAAAAATGCAGCCTTGGGCCGTGTTGGTCAGGCTCAGTCCAGCTGTTTACAGTGGGGGGGGGCAGAGAGCAGTTCAAACTTTGGCACCAACCAAACTCATGCTGCCGCCTCATGCTGCTCTCCAATGTCACTCACTAGAAAGCAGCTTCAGTAGCCTCAATCCTTTATTTCTTTGCCGTGTTTTTTCACTCCGCGTGGACCAAAATAATGCTCAGTTGAATATGTCATTCTTAAATATGTGCTTAGAAATTGTGAACTTTGAAAAGGGGGGGTCTGACACAGTTGTGCGTTTTGAGGACACCAGCCGTTCAGCGAGGAGTCGTACGTGTCTGATAAGATAAGTCAAAGTGAAGTTTGGCCTAGATTTGATGGAAAGTGGTCCATGTTATCCCGGGGTTACTGCTCTATTACAAACAAGGCCAAGTCTGCTGTTCCCATCTCAAAGATAAAGACTCCTCATGCAAGCGTTGTAGTGTGTACAGACTAAGTGTGCACTCGGTGAATGTGTATGCCTTCCACACACACACACACACACGTTTTTTTGTTTGTGTCTGCAGGTGAAGCAGCAATTGGTTTTTCTAAATGGAGTCTCTCCAAGTGGCTCATCTGTTTCTCGTTTTCACACGTTTCCCTGTTCTCTCTCTCTCTGTGTCCCCTCCAGTCATCAGAGCTGGATGACATCCTGAACGACCTGCAGAATGCTCAGCCGCAGCTCTTCTGTGAGCCGCGGCCCGTCTCGCTGCCCAGTCCCATGGACAAACAGAACATCATCAATGACATCCTGCAGATGTCCGAGACCAATCCGGCCGTGGCAGCGCAGCAGCAGCAGCAGCAGCAGCAACAACAACACCGGGGCATCGGGACTGGCATGGGCCCAACGAGTAAGTCTCGCCCTCTTTACAGCGTTAAGAGAAAATACTACCATCATGATATTCTAAATATGTAGCTAAGAAACAGTCTGAACTATTCAATTATTGACTTTTCATTCCTACCTTCAGACTTTGCGGCTGTCCGACCAGGCCAGCCGGGCAGGGGTCTGCCTGTGAGGAGCGTGTCTCTGGACATGAATGTGTCCCCCCAGCAGCCCTCATTACAGTACCCCATAAGAGCCACCAGCCCGTACACTCTTATACAGCAACAGCAGCAAGGAATGGTGGGAAGTCACGGCATGATGGCTAACCAGGCCGGTATGGTCAGCACAGGTGGGTGTGGCAGTCATGCTTTTTTTTGGTCACAGTGGAGCGCTTAAATAAAGAAATGAACCTTTTGAATCGGTGCCTGTTCAAACAATGAGGCAAGCCCTGATTTAGTTGTGTACATCAAATGAAAAATGACCAGGCCACAGAGCGACAGACTTCTTTCTAGTCATACTACAAAATGTCCATGGGAATGTGTAAACACAGGTTTGAAAACATACTGTCATCTCAAACTAAAAATCAACTCAGAAATGAATTCATTTGCTTGTTTGATTCCTATCTGGCAACCTAACAAGGGAACGAAGCACAATGTTGACAATGTTTTTGTCAACACCTCAGCTTTTAGAATTCTGAGGAAAGACCCTTTCACCCTCTACCTCTGTGCAGCTCTCAGCCTGTGACATATCATGTCATGGCACAGTGACTCACTTCCTGTGACAGGAAATATTTAGTCACCCACACTGGCACAGAGTTTCTGTCACTCCCACATATTAGCAGTCCTCAAACATCCCCCAATAAACGTCTTTCCCCTTTTATATAACACCTTTGCATCGTGGGAACATCAATTGAGGTCTGTCCTGAGATATTTTCTAATTGTTTCTTGTCTCCATATGTGTGTTTGCTCCTCTAGGACTGATGGCTCAAGGGGGTCCACGGCCAGGCATGCAGCAGCAGGAGGGCTGGGTGGGTTCAGCCTCTGCGCCTCCTCTGGGAGCGTCCGGTCCTGGGCAGCAAGGCCCCATGCAGGGCAGGATGGGGCCGAACGGTGCTCCGATGAGGCCCAACAGCCAGCCGGGGCCCCGACCAATGCTCCAGTCCCCAATGATGGCCGGTGGTGAGAGCCCAGTGTGCCCTGAAAATGATACATAAAGTTTTAAAAGCAGAAACTAGATAACATTATTTAGTAGATTCCAGATTGACCCATAACAATAAAGCCCCCATGTCTTCATCTGCCCAGTCTCTATAAGAATACAAAAGGTGCTAAAGCATTTAATACAGAAAGCTGATGAAATACTTACATTTTATAGATTGGCCGCTAAAGCTTATGGTGCAGAGGGACTGGTAAGGCGCAGAGGAAAAGACCTCAAATCACCCATATTTTATTGCCGTTGAGTGTTAAAGGTTGCCACCCAGTGGCTAACCAGAGTACAGCACTCATGAAATGAACATAATGTCTAACCTGACACTGTGTGCTGTTTGTTCTTAGTACAAGAATATTTACCATCCTCTCGCTTCCAGATGTTTTCCTCAAGATAACCAAAGTTGCAGAATTGAATGTCTACCGTCTACTTTCCTGCCTTAATCTGTTTTTTTTCCCCCTATTTAGCCCAGTCTGATATGGATATTGGTATGGTCAGCCACCATTTCACCCAACAACAGGCTCCACCCAACCAGACAGCCCCCTGGCCAGACAGCATGATGCCCATCGACCAGACTGCGTTTGTTAACCAGACCAGGTAAGAACTTACTTGCAAATTACAATTACATGTTTTTAATAATGCAAAAAAAAAATCTTAATGGCCTCACTTCTCAATAGTAGCATTTATCTTGTTGTCAAACTTTCCTGTATGAGTATTTTGTTGCATTTACATTGTTAGTCCAAGAGTTTTCTTTGGTCTATACTGGACAAAATCCTGTCATTGAGAAACTATAAAGTACCTTGTCCGTCTCCTCTCTTCCCAGGCCGGTGCACTCTGCTCAACAGGAAGAACTGCTGTGTAGTACGGGACACGGTTCTGGTGAAGGCAGTGCGGTAGACGAGGGGGTCCTGATGTCCCAGCTGTACACTGCACTAAAAGATTTTGATGGCCTGGAGGAGATTGATCGTGCTCTGGGGATCCCTGCTCTGGTAGAACAAGTGAGATCACAGTCATATTTTATTGTTTTTAGTGACTCTTTTATTATTATCTTTTATGGCTCTGCATTTTTTCATTTATTTCTCCGGCTGCCTGTTTCAGAATCAATCAATGGAGCCGGAACAGTTCCCCCAGGACCCCTCCATGATGATAGACCAAAAGCCCCCCATGTACTCCCAGCAGTTTGGTCCCCCACCATCCCACATGGCCCAGAGGGGCTACCCCGGTGCCCCCATGCAAGAGCCAGGCTTCCACCCCATGTCTGGCCAGATAGGTCCACGCCCAGGTTACCCCATGATGAGGATGCAGGCCCGGCCCGGCCTAAGGCCCGCTGGGGTCGTACCCAACCAGCCCAACGCACTACGACTACAGCTCCAGCACCGGCTACAGTCACAGCAGGTACGCTTTTTTTGCTTTCTTTTATAACCAGGCTGTTCAGTCAGCAGCTGTGTGACTGAACACGCAGAGGGGAGTTGCGTCATTATCCTTGAGGTTGACATTTTGGCAGGTTTTCTGTGCGGACAAGGGCTAGTTGGGACATTTAGGTCTACCTGCTATGTGCTCATCTTTCACTGGAATATCATTTAAAGCCACACGGTACTTGTGTTTATATTTTTTGGTTCGTATTCTTTAATCATTGACTAGCTAAAAGTGAGCAGTACGTATTACAAATTAAAAGTATTATAAATATATTTCAATTCACTGGTGTTTGTCTAAAACTCTTCTTCTGTCTCTTGTCCCAACAGAACCGTCAGCCAATGATGACTCAGATGAGTAGTGTGTCAAATGTGAACCTACCTCTTAGAGCCAGTGCTCCAAACCAGGTAGGTCACCGCCGCCATCACATGATCCGTCTGCTCTAACATGTTGTTATGACTGTAGGTAGTGTTTAGTTTGTTGATGGCTTGAAGTAAATTCAAGGCTTTCATTTTAGTGTTTATTGTGTTGCAGAGGAAGAAGTAGACTTAGTTAATGTAGGTCTATGACACTTTTTTTCCTTTTTTTGCGTTTCCTCTATTCTCACACCATCATCCTCCTCCCACCTCCAGGGGACCATCAATGCTCAGATGTTGGCACAGCGTCAGCGGGAGCTGCTGAGTAATCACCTGCGACAGAGGCAGCAGCAGCAGCAACAGGCCCAGCAGGTTCAGCAGCAGAGGAGCATGGCCATGCGGGCCCAGGGTCTCAACATGCCTCCCAACATGGCCGCCGGCGGCATGAGTAACCCCCGGATCCCCCAGGCCAACCCCCAGCAGTTCCCCTACCCGCCCAGCTACGGTACCAGTACAGGCCTGGCCTCGCCACCTCCCTCTACCAGCCCCTTCTCCTCCCCTCTCTCCCCTAGCCTGCCCTCTCTCCCCCCAACCCTCAGCTCCACATGCATGGCACCTCCTCCTCTTCCTCCACCTCCTCCTCCTCACAGATGATGATGGGAAACACAAACATGATGGGCGGTCAGTACGGGGCCGTACTCAGCCCCCAAATGCAGCACAGTGCCTTTCAGTTTCCCAACTCAGGTACTGCCCCCTCACGCCAGCCTACCACACACTTCACCCGACAACCTGTGTGTGTGTGTGTGTGTGTGTGTGTGTGTGTGTGTGTGTGTGTGTGTGTGTGTGTGTGTGTGTGTGTGTGTGTGTGTGTGTGTGTGTGTGTGTGTGTGTGTGTGTGTGTGTGTGTGTGTGTGTGTGTGTGTGTGTGTGTACCATTGTGTCTGTGCGTTGATGTGGCTGATTGCACAGCATCACATGCTTTTTAGTAGCTCCAATCATCTGATTTGTAATATAATAAACTGATGCTCTGCATCAATCAGCCGCCATTGAATGATCCAAGTCATATTACATTCTTTACTCCTCAGTTGTTTTTTAATTACATAGGATTAGATGCCACAAAGTGTGATCATGTACTCTCGTTGTACTTTGCACTGTCCAAAATGGTGTCCTGGCTTTACACTCTTGCTCCACCAGAGGGCACCAAGAGCACAATAATCAAAGTTTAACAGAGGATACACACTGAAACTGGACTCTTCAGATTGTGAGCAGACAGAGCAACGATCAAGGCTGTCCGTTGACAGTGTGGCGAGTAATCTGGACATAAACTGATCATCTAGTATTAAACTGATTTGTATAATGACATGTTTGATTTATCCCTCTCACCTTAATCTGATTCTGGCCCCTGTGGGTTTGTACAGAGCAATTACTTCCACTAGACATTGCTTCTCTCTTTCCCATTTCTCCCAAGCCATCTCCTTATTCCCTTTCCTCCTCGCTCCTTGCCTGTTCACTGCTTACGTGCATGTATTCATTTTTTATTAGTCAATAATCCTGAATGCAGACTGAAATGGACGCTCTTCAGTCACACAAATCATCATGTTTGCTTAATTGCCCATTCCATGATTGTGTAAATGATATGGAATGCTTACATCTACTCCACTCCTCTACTCAGTAGGTTGGTTTGTTGTTGTTTGTTGTTTGTTGTTGTTGTTTGTAGGTGTATTATGCTTGACCTTTCTCGATGCGTCCGCCACAGGTATGAGCCAACAGGCAGACGGAGGCTTTGGAGGTCCCGGCGCTCCACAGAGCCCCCTGCTTTCTCCCCGCATGGCCCACACACAGTCCCCGATGATGCAGCAGAGCCAAGGAAACGCTGCTTTCCAGGGCTCCCCTGACATGAACGGCTGGCCACAGGGTAACATAGGAGGCAACAGGTAAAGACGGATAAATAAACCCTTAGTGTCTGATTAGACCCTTAGGTTCCATATCAATATCTCACATAACCATAGCCGATATATGTCCTTAAATCCCTTTAGAAACCATTTTAAAAAAACGACATCCCTAACAACTTGCCTAAGAATCATTCTGTTTCTCCTTTTATCTTTAGATCACAATCATTTTGTGGTAGTTGTCTGTCGATGAGTAAAGTGCAAACAGGAACTGTTTATAGCTGATCTTGCATTCTAATAAACACATTTGTACACATTTGCCAAAATGTAAACCAAATAACAGGGCTCATGCTGAAGCCACAACTTACTCCATGCCAACCTTATACTTACAACAACATATTTTCTGCTTATTTCAGTAGTCTATGAATTAAATACATGCTTCTTGGAAACTTCAAACTTTGGATAATGTTAAAGGAGTACTCTGTTGCAATTATTGTTTTCGTAGTAACTTGCCTCTGCACTATACTTTTGCTCTGGTTTATGCTTTAAGATGCTTGTTTAAGAAAGGAGATGCACTTATGACTTCTGGTGACTAGTAGTTCTCTTGAATACCTATGTTGAATACACTTCCTGTAAGTCGCTTTGGATAAAAGCGTCTGCTAAATGACTGTAATGTAATGTAATGTAATGTAATGTAATGTACTCAGCTTCAGATAGAGGTCCATCCAAACACGTACTTTCCATGGTGCTCCTGAAGGAACTTCTCTGCTCCCATGGTTAATTGTTCGAGCTCACCCATCTTGATCGGCTCCTTTGCCTTCCCTCCGCTCTCCCTAGTATGTTCTCACAGCAGCAGGCATCCCCGCAGTTCACCCAGCAGAGTAACAGCAACATGTACAACGGAAATGGCATGAGCCTCAACAATGTCACCATGGCCGGCAACATGGCCCCAAGCAGCATGGGCCAGATGGCCGGACAGATGAGTGTCACGTCCATGGCCTCAGGGCCCTCACCCGGCCTGCCCTCCATGGGCCAAGAACAGGTAAACACCGGGCCAAAATGAAGACGCTTTTTAGAACTGGGAGGAGCAAAAATTACAGTTACAAATTACACAGGTGGGCATCCTTTAGCATGGCCAGACCAAAGTAGAGGTTTCTTTACATTAGCGTCTTATAGGAATAAAAGTCAGACACTTGTAGAGTTTAGGCCTTAGAGGTCAACAAAGTTTAACAAGGTAATTGGGGGAACAAGAAAAAGTGAAAGGTTCGTATTTCTTTCTCCACACTCCAGACTTCCTATGAACGTGTTTGTCTCATCTTAAGACCCTAAGTGTTTGGGTACACTTATTGAACAGCCGTGCTAGTGAATAATTTACTCAGTAGTTTACGTAGCTCCTCTAGCTGGAGTTCTGATACTTTACTTGAACTTAGAGGACAATGATGTAATTAGCAGCGGGCACTTTAGAGCCAGACCATTTAGCCTATATAGACTGTATAGAATACAGAGTAACTGTATGATGTTCAAAGGCCGGCCTGTCTGGACTTTGGACAAATTAGCTGGCACAGATATGTCAGACATACACACTCTACACACATAAACAAGTCAGACTTTGATAGGAAAGACAACCGACCTCAGTCACTCAATGAACATTGGGTAAAAGTACAAGTATTTTTGCGAGTATTTAATGTCAACCAAGTTAATCCGTCTTCCTTTGTCTCCCTGGTATTGTTAGCTTTGTACGTGAAATGCACTGTTGTTGTCCATAATGCTTTTAAGCCCAATAAAGGGCCATGAATATTTAACCAAGGTGCTGATGTTTGATTGTCTGCACTTCAGGCTGTTGTAACGTACCAGTATATCTGTCACCTGATTTATCCTCCTTCCAGGATTATAGAAATATATTGGCACTTAGATTATTTCAATTATTTACCCTTTGGCCATTAGTGCAGGCTTTTGTGATTTACTGACCTGTTTTAGGCTTGATGGTGTGTTCCAAGAGAGGATTTCTATTTGTTTATAGTCTTTATGCACATGTGGCGGATTTACTCCAGACAAGTTCAAGTTCTGCAAGTTCAAGTGTTTTGCTGAATTGTGTATTTGTTAAACGCTCTACAAGTTGTGATCCAATACGTGTCGTTTCTCTGCAGAAATACTGTTGACCCTCAAGGAGTTCTAAGCCTGAACCTCACTGATCAGCTGGAGCAAGGAGCGCGTCGGCCCTTTAAGAAATTGTACAAACATGTAACCAACCGACTGCCCCTTGAACCAGCCAGGCGGTGCCCTGACCTCGTCTCCCCAGCCCACGTTTGTCGTCTGTCCCAGCTGGGGCCTCTTTGGCTGCCCCCCACCCCCACCCCCCACACCCCCCATCCGGAGGAGCCTGTCCCCCGTACAGACACAGGAGAGTGAAGAGGGCTGGGGGAAGGATGGTGGATCTCTGTTCCAACACGCCTAACCCTCCTGGAGGAGAGCCTTGTGATGAGCCAGTCTGTCTGCCTGTCCAGCTGCATTCACCGTAGTGTGACTTACTGTAGGCCTCCCGGTGGGGGGACACCGACCTAACGGGGCAGCAGTGGGTGGGATCCCTTGTTCTGATGAATGTATTCCTCTCAGTGGACAGCGGCCATTTACAATCTCATCTCAAAAAAAATGACGTACACTGATTTTTTTTTTTTTTTTTCTTTTATGTCCTATCTTTCTCACACATTTGTGACATTTCCACATAGTTCCAAAATGGCAGCAAAGACTCCAAGTTATGTTCAAATTCATGGATGGAGCTCCAACACTTAGCCGGTTTTGCCTTTTTGCTGTTCTTTATTTTATTATTATTTTAGTTTTTGTTGTTGTTTTTTTTTGTTGTTGTTGTTGTTGTGAGAATTAAGATGTAGAATGAAGATATGGTTGAAAAAAATGATCCTGAAAACACTGCAGAAGAATGGTTTGAGTGGAATGGTGATTTGTATGATTAGACTAATTTAGTCAAGAGGTTTATATAGTGTATTAAATTAAGTTTTATTTTTCTGTATAGATTCATTTTAATTATTGTAGATGATTCTTTATCCTAGTAGCAACGAGAAAAAAGATTTCTAAAAGTGTGAAAGAGGCACTTTTTTATAATTTTAACAGTAATGGTTGTATTCTTTCTGAGAAGATTCTTCTATTAACATGAATAATGGATTATACTTTGGTCCTTTAGTTTCAGAAGATCTCAAACTCATATATATGGTTTAAAAATGAATTTCAGAGTTTGTACATACCAATAAGTAAAACATTGTCTTTCCTATTTATTTTATTCCTTAGGGTTTGGTTCCCCCGTCTGGTCACAACTGCCTCTTGAAGCAGAGAAGGGTTTTTTGTTTTTTTTGTTTCTCGTTTTTTGGGAAGTGGAGTGGGAGCCTTTTACAATCTGATGTTCTGGTACGATGCAGACGGGTGAGGATGGGTAGTAGGGAGGGGTTGTAAGGGGGTGTGCTGTGTATACAGTGTACAGATTATCGCTTGCTTCTCTGCCTTTAGCATAGAACACCACAAAAAAAAAGGAAGAAAAAAAAACATACAAATTCAACACAGCCATACAATAACTTTAAAAAAAAAAAAAGATTAACAGAAGTGTGCTTTCTATGTTGTCTGGAGTGAAAAATGCTTCATACAAGCTGCTAGGTGCAAACTGTTCTGGTGTGATGTAAACAAGCAATAACGATTACTTGAGAATCTCTTGGGGTTTTTTTGTCTTTTTGTTTTTGTAATTTTTGTACAGTTTCCTGAATAAAAAAAAAAAAGGACACATTTTTGCTCCACGTTTGGATGCAGTATTAAACACAGTTTTTTATTGCAGTTTGTACCAAGAAAGTCTACATCCACACGCAGCGTTCCTAATAGATTATGCAGCATTGGCTGAGGCCTGGAGAGGGGAAGTAGTTTGTGATCCCCTTGTTGACACACGCCCTCTCTGCCTCCAGCCACTCCTCTATAGCAGAGGTCAGAGTTAAGACTGCACGGTTCACCAGACCTGCTCTGACAGACATTTAGCCATATTTTATGACCTCAGGCACTTAGTTCAACTATAAAGTGTTCAGTAATGACGAGCTGTTCTTGTGCCCCTAGTCGGGGGGGTTTGGTTTCGACCTTCGCAAGATTTAAAGCAAGTCATCTTCTCTTAACCTCAAAAGTACATTTTCCTCAACAAAAAAAAAAAAAAAAAAAAAGCAAACATTTTTATAACTATTTTAACCCAGGACAGACTTGGAGCAAGCCAAATAATCCTCACCTTTTCAATTGGATTTCTTAATTCTATCAGCTTTTATTTTCATAGGGAGACCACCTGTTGGTCTGCCTGCTTTGAGGCCCACGGAAAACAAGAAATTAACGATGATGTCACTTAACAGGGTCCTAATGTAGACGTGGAAGCGCAAAACAGGAAGAGAATCATTCTGAATGTATTGTCATTGAAGGCCTAAGGATGTGACTGATGGTGTTTATCTCAACATGTTGACTATGTGGTGTTGTACAGTTGTACCATGCTCTTCTCAGCATTTCGATAGGAAGTTGCCTGTTGTTGCTTCTTTTTTGCTTCTTGTGTAAATGAAATTTGAAGCTGTAGCAAGTCAACTTTGGGACAGAAGTCTGCATTAATGTTTTGGTTGTCATCGTTGCAGATGTCCTGCGGTTGTCTTGCTTTGGGCCTACGGGAGATCACTCTTCTTTTCTTTTGTTGATGAATGCTGTTTTGATTGTATCATACAGTTGTGCAGAACAAGCCTTTTTGAGCCATTTTAAAGAATGATTCACAGCCCTCTGCAAATTTCCAAAGATTGTCAAGATTTTGAAAAAGATTTAAAGCCATGTGGTAGCAATGCATTTTTTAAAGCATTTATAATGAGGACAGGAGCAAATAAATGATTTTTGCCCCTTACAAATATCCAGGCTTTTGACCCACTAAACGAAAAAATAATATTTTTTCTCTTTTAACTTATGGTTTTGAAGAACTTTAAATGCCCTTTTGTATTGTCTGCCAATTTCTTAGAGCTAAAATGCAACCTTGAAATGCTAAAAACCCTAGCATAATGCCTTAGATTTCGTCTGTTCTCGTTCTTGTACATTACACCGCTGTCTGTATAAATTTGTATAATGACTTGTGTACAATATTGAATGGGTGCATCATCGCTCAGCTCTTCGCAGTTGCTGGAGACTCTGTCTCCGTTGAACTGTCCCTCATCATCGCTCTCTCTCTGTTCTGTGTTGGGTTGAAGACTCTGTCGTTTCATCCCCCCCTCCCCTCACTGTTTGTATGGAAAAGATGATGCATAGGGATATTGAAGCAATATGTAATATACTATATGGACTTTCTGAGGAAAGCTTACTGTTGTGTTTTTTCCCCCCCAGATATTTTTTTTTCTGCATTGTTCACAGGAATCACACTGTATACCTGCATCCACCTTTGTACCCCTAGTGTGTGTGAGCGTTTTATGCAAAATTAGATATACAAGAGAAGTTAAAACCACAGTTATGCAAGTTGTGAACTAATATGGCTTCGCTGATGCTATTTGCCTTGTAAATAAAGAATTCTGTTATTGCAGTATTTTATCGAGTGTCTCTTATTTCATGTGATTAAAAGCAAAAAAAATAAATGAAAAAAAAATGTCTAAGGCCTCCATGCATTGTATTTTCCCAAATCAAAAAATTTGCCCAAGAAGTGTTTTGATTTATATCCTTGAACGGCTAACAAAGTAAAATACAATAAATATTTAAATAAATAAAATTAAACTGTGAAAATGTTGTTTTTTAAGGTGATTCATTACAAATAGCTTCAATAAGGATTAGAGATATTATTACAGACAGATGTTTTTAATCAGTTTTTTTGTTTTGAGTTTATTCTAGCATTTACTGTAAATGTATCGATATAAATACATAAATGTATTTCTTAGATATTAGGGACAAGCATACAAACCAATGACGCTGAGTTCTAGTGATCCAAATGCAAAGCTCAAGAAACGAAAAGTAAAGTTTAGCACAGAATGATAAGATAAGATAAGATAATCTTTGCAGGCTTACAGCAGCATAGAGTTAAAGTGCACACAAGAGACATAGTAAAGAAAGACAAGATAAAAATAAAAAACAAGTATTATAAATAAGCAATAAAAACAGTAGAAAAACACAATAACTGAAATATAATATTTACAGACAGAAAAAAAAAACTATATTAACTATTATTGCAATGAATGATGATTAGAATCACCTTTAAACTCCATGACTGCGGACTAAACTTAAACAGAAGTGTTGATGGAGGTTCGGCACAGTTTTAATCGTTTTGCGGCCGATTAACGACCTCTCTCCTCCTAATCCACCACATCCAAGTCACAACAACACCCATCCAGACTCCACAGGGGGCCTCAGATACAATCCCATGTGTGTGTGTGTGTGTGTGTGTGTGTGTGTGTGTGTGTGTGTGTGTGTGTGTGTGTGTGTGTGTGTGTGTGTGTGTGTGTGTGTGTGTGTGTGTGTGTGTGTGTGTGTGTGTGTGTGTGTGTGTGTGTGTGTGTGTGTGTGTGTGTGTGTGTGTGTGTGTGTGTGTGTGTGTGTGTGTGTGTGTGTGTGTGTGTGTGTGTGTGTGTGTGTGTGTGTGTGTGTGTGTGTGTGTGTGTGTGGAGAGAAGTTAACGGGGTGGGTTGTCCCTGAGAAAACGTGGGACATTGAGATGCATGACGTTATTCCTGACCAATGGGAGGAAGCTGCAGGGGGAGCATCTCCACCTCCATCTCCACCTCCATCTCCACCTCCATCTCCACCTCCATCAGACCTGCCCTCAGATGACCAGCGACCAGGGAAGAGTCCTGCAGCTCAATCTGGAGACTTTTTGTGTTTGATTTGTAGAAAACTAAATCCTGGACATGACGGAGACAACTCATTTTATTTAACAAGGTAAGCTTGTTTTTTTTTTTTTCTTTTCTAATTTACGTTAAATTGCTTTTATCACCTTTATGTAGGGAAGTCTGTGGAGTTACCTCATGTGATAGGTGTTTACTTTAGGATTAAGATAATCACATGTGTGTTTTTTCATAGGATTTATATTACGCACAGTAAAAAATTCATTTTTATTCTGTTTAATTCAACATTTTTGTTTTATTTTTCTTCATTCTAATAATCTTTAGCAAATATTGCTCCAACATTTCGCCTCCTGATTTATTTATTCTGTTTATCTCGCACTGGTCTATTAAAAGCTCCATTAATGTTGACCTCTGCTCTGGATGACTGTTCTTTCATTAGTGTCATGACCCTGATTTGTCTCTCTATTTACTGGCTGATTGGTAAACGGTTCCTTAAAAAAAAAAAAAAAAAAGAAAAAGAAAAAGAAAACCTTATTCCAGCCGGTCGTTTAACGCCGTGTGTGTGTGTGTGTGTGTGTGTGTGTGTGTGTGTGTGTGTGTGTGTGTGTGTGTGTGTCCTCTCAGCTGGAAATATTGCAAAATCGGCTGTTCAATTTCACCGTGTTCTGCTTTTACTGAATGTGCAATAGAATGTGTTCCATACATCCTCTGCAGTCCTCACTTCTTTCTTTGGTTTACATTTTAAAACTGAAATTCTAGATGCGTTTTTTTATATTATAGATATTAGTAATAATAGTTATATTAACTGAGGAATTAAACTACATCAAGATCACTATTTTATAGGGGTGTGACGATACACTCAGCTCACGAGATCGAGACGAGACGATATTTTAAGAAAACTACAATGACAAAATATATGACTGGAACAGACTTTTATTTAACCGATTATTATATATTATATTATAACTTAAACACTTAAGAACTTAACTTAAACTTAGAACTTTAACTTAGAAACTTAAACTACAATTTAAAAAAGTGGTAAAATAGTATTTTACCATTTGTTGGATAAGTAAATGAAAGGCTTGCTCAAATAAAATAAAAAAATCAATTCAGGTGGTCAACCTCTCTCGACAAGTTTCCTCTTTTAGATTCTTGCATTAAACTTTTATAACTCTCTCCTCCTCCTCTTCTTCTCTCTCTCCTCCTCTTCCTCTTCTTCTTCTCTCTCTCTCTCCTCTCTCTTCTTCTCTCTTTCTCTCTCCTCCTCTTCATCTTCTCCTCCTCTTCCTCCTCTTCTTCTCTCTTTCTCCTCCTCTTCTTCTCTCTCTTTCTCCTCCTCTTCTTCTCTCTCTCTCTCTCCTCCTCTTCCTCTTCTTCTCTCTCTTTCTCCTCCTCTTCTTCTTCTTCTCCTCTCTCTCTCTCTCTCTCTCCTCCTCTTCTCTCTCTTCTCCTCTCTCTCTCTCTCTCTTCTCTCCTCCTCTTCTTCTCTCTCTCTCCTCCTCTTCTTCTCTCTCTCTCTCCTCCTCCTCTTCTTCTCTCTCTCTCCTCCTCTTCTTCTCTCTCTCCTCCTCCTCTTCTTTCTCTCTCCTCCCTCCTCTTCTTCTCTCTCTCCTCCTCTTCTTTCTCTCTCTTCTCTCCTCCTCCTCTTCTTCTTTCTCTCTCTCTCTCTCCTCTTCTTCTTCTCTCTCCCTCTTCTTCTCTCTCTCTCCTCCTCTTCTTCTCTCTCTCTCCTCCTCTTGAAGGCTACACATCTCCATCCACACCTCCCCGGTGCTGTCATGGTGTCCCTGTCCAGCATCCCCATAGTGCTGAAGGACAACAAGACCTTCTACCCTGCCGGCCTTCTGAAGGGCAGCCCGGCAGGATCCTTCTACCCTAACCCTCTCCACCACCACCCCCACTACATGGACCTCTTCCCCCGGACTCACGACCTCCTCCACCCTCTCAAGTCCCTGGGTCGTCTGGTTTCGGACGCTCAGGTGAACCTGCCGCTCAGCGTGCACGGCGGCGCGCCTCCGTTGCACCTGTTGAGCGCGTCGGGCATCCCTTACCTGAGCCAGGTGTTGTTCTCCAAACCGGAGGAGATGGCCGCCGTGGTGACGGAGCACGCTGCCGGACCTCTGTCCTCGGACTTCAGCAGCAGGACGTCCAGTGAGAGGACGTCCAGTGAGAGGACGTCCAGTGAGAGGACGTCCAGTGCCGATCTGCCGCGTTCTGCCGCGTCTGCCGCATCTGCCGCATCTGCCGCATCCTCTGCCGCCTCCGCCGCCGCCGCCTCGCCGCCTGCACGCAGCCTGTTTGGGGTTCAGTCTCAGGGGAAAGCGTGTTATAACTTCAGTGAGGACGACCTGTTCTTGGTCCTCTACGGTTATTCAGGTTATTCAGGTTATTCAGGTTATTCAGGTTATTCAGGTTATTCAGGCCCGGAGCGCAGCGTGGGACACGCGATGTCAGGACTCACCCTGCCCGAGAAGCCAGGTGAGAGTTCTGCCTAAGTTATTACAAAACATCACATTAAAATACATTATATTACAAAACATTAAAATACATCACATTACAATATATTACATTACAATACAATACAAAACATTACATTAAAATACATTACAATACAATACAAAACATTACAAAACATAACATAACATTACATTACAAAACATTACATTAAAATATATTAAAATACAATACATTACAAACATAACATTATATTACAATACAAAACATTACAAAACATCACATTAAAATATATTACATTACATTACATAACATTACATTACAAAACATTACAATTACATAACATTACATTATATTACAATACAAAACATTACATTACAAAACAATACATTAAAATACAATACAATACAATACAATACAAAACATTACAATACATAACATTACAATACAATACATTAAAATACATTATATTACAATACAAAACATTACATTACAATACATTACATTACATAGCATTACAATACAATACATAACATTAAAATACATTACATTACATCAAGTGACTTCTGGTGACTAGTAGTTCTCTTGAATACCTATGTTGAATACACTTATTGTATTTGTATTTGTTTACACTTATCCTATTAGTTTGTAGCACTTACTATATTAACATTAGTCTGTTGCAATTATTGTTTTCGTAGTAACTTGCCTCTGCACTATACTTTTGCTCTGGTTTATGCTTTAAGATGCTTGTTTAAGAAAGGAGATGCACTTATGACTTCTGGTGACTAGTAGTTCTCTTGAATACCTATGTTGAATACACTTCCTGTAAGTCGCTTTGGATAAAAGCGTCTGCTACATGACTGTAATGTAATGTACTGTAATGTAATGTATTTTAATGTAATGTACTGTAATGTAATGTTCTGAGAAACATAAGACAATGATTTTCTCATGAGCCTATCTTTAGTTCAAAACAATTTCATCCTCTCTTTTCTTGATTATTATTTTCTATCATGACATATACACACTGCTACTTGTTGAACACGTATTAGTCCGTCACACAGGGATATGTCCGTATATGTATGTGTCGTGTGGTGCAGCTGAAGGCAGAGATAGGACAGTACTGTGTGTGTGTGTGTGTGTGTGTGTGTGTGTGTGTGTGTGTGTGTGTGTGTGTGTGTGTGTGTGTGTGTGTGTGTGTGTGTGAGAGAGTGTGTGTATTCAAGAGAACTACTAGTCACCAGAAGTCATCAGTGCATCTCCTTTCTTAAACAAGCATCTTAAAGCATAAACCAGAGCAAAAGTATAGTGCAGAGGCAAATTACTACGAACACAGATGTTCATTTAGTTTTTATATGAGAAGTTTTTCACCTTTAAACTGGATACTTTGGCCTTGTTTTGATAGAAATAGCCTAAAACAAATGGACATCTGTCTGCTGACTATAGTGTATAATATTGCTTTTATCGCTTTTAACAAATAATAATACTTCAGTTATAGTCATCAAAATCTGCTGAAAGTTCTCCAGAAACTGATTAATGAACCCATTAATTGTATCTCCCCCATTTGCTTATGTGTGTTTGTTCTTCCATTTCAGTTTCTGACTCTCCCATTCTTCCACTGGACAAAGAATCTCTTGAGCTTCCAGACGGTAAGACCTGTCAACTTTCTTTTTCATAAATCAACTTGAATTCTGTGTTTTCTGAAATTGATGACGACACGGCCGATATTTGACCCTGTTTTTGACTCGGTGTTGCAGGGCTGACCGTCGTCCAAGCAGCTTGGGGAAACGTGTCGCACTGTGGAGTGTTCACAGACAAAAGCAGCATCCCTAAAGGGACGCGCTTCGGACCTTTCCAAGGAAAGCTGGTCAATACCAGCGAGATAAAGACATACGACGACAACACTCTGATGTGGGAGGTAATGTGTTCAACTTAAATGAAAATGAATCAGATCGTTTTTTAACTCCTATCTCATGCAAAACTCATGCTCATTTTTCCCTCCTCGTTCAGGTGTTTGAAAATGGCCGGTTGAGTCACTTTGTGGATGGCAGGGGAGGCTCAGGAAACTGGATGTCTTCAGTGAAGTGCGCTCGTTTCCCAGAGGAGCAGAACTTAATTGCTGTACAGATCCAGGGTCAGATCTTCTATGAGGCCTGCAAAGAGATCCGTCCGGGTCAGGAGCTGCTGGTGTGGTATGGAGACTGCTACATGCAGTTCCTCGGCATCCCTCTCACCCTGAAGGACCTCGGGGAGGAAAACGGCACGATTCCTCCCATTGAAGGTCAGAACCGAACCTCCTGTTGGATGGATTCTGTTTAATCCACTCCTCTAGTTTGACCACTAATCATATCGTTTCTATATTCCCCCCCCCACACACAGATTCCGATGAGGGTTTCAAATGTGACAGATGCGGGAAGGTGTTTGCCTACAAGTACTACAGAGACAAGCACCTGAAGTACACGCGCTGCGTGGACCAGGGCGACAGGAAGTTCCCCTGTCACCTCTGCACCAGGTCTTTCGAGAAGAGAGACAGATTAAGGATCCACATTTTACACGTCCACGAAAAACACAGGCCTCACAAGGTACTGGGACAGTGCTCGTGCATGGATGTTGAAGTTAGTTTAGATCAGTGGTTCTCAACCTTTGTCCAGTGATGTACTCCTGTTTTCAGCCAAGTACCCCCTAACCAGAGCAAAAAAGATGTAATACACAGCGCTGTGCCATCAGTGTCTGATTCATTAAACTGTCAACACTGAAGATTGCATCGTTGCATTGAATTCAGTTAACTTACACTTACAATTTTTTGAATATTTATTAAATAACTCTTTTTAAAGGATTTTTGAATGGATGCTAATTTTAAATATATATTTTAAATCTCACGTACCCCCTGGAGTGCCTTCACGTACCCCATTTGAGAACCACTGGTTCAGGGTATCTGTTCCATTGCATCGTGCAGTAAAGTCGACAGGTGCGCGGTGCTGAAAGAACAGCTCCTACAGGAACGGATGCATCGGGTCTTTATTAGGAAGGCAAATCATTTAAAGACCTTTAGTTAGTGGTGACCTTAATAGCCTAAAGCATCAAACTATATATCAATAAAATAAAGTATTTAGAAATCAATAGAAAAAAACATTTGTTCTACACAGACATGTTTTTTAAAGAACACAATAAAGGTAGATTAACTCTTCCAGACAAAATGAGTCTGATTTAACTTATTCTTCTCAAATAGAAGTATATGACACATTTGAATGACTTAATCACTTTAATTCATATTGATGATTAATGATGATTAATGCTTTGTGTGTATGTGTGACCTGCAGTGCTCAGTGTGTGGGAAGAGTTTCTCTCAGTCGTCCAGTCTCAACAAACACATGCGTGTCCACTCTGGAGAACGGCCATACAAGTGTGTTTACTGCAATAAGGTAAGACTTCTTCATGCTTTCATTTAATAGGAGATTTATTTTGACAATTATCAGAACTGTGTTGGCATGTTATGTTTATTTTCAACTGAAAAGTCATAATATATATAATATCATTTAAAATTCAGTTTGACACATTCTAAAAATAAGACTTCAACTAATGGAACAATTCAAGTATTTTATCTTCCATTATAGTAATGTTTCTATAAGTACTCGACCTCCAGGCCTCCTTGTTCTCCTCCTCCTCCTCTTCTTCCTTACCTGCTGATTATCCAGATGTACACCCTCCCTTTGTCTGCTCAGGTTATACTTTAACTTACGGGATGAGCAGAAGTCTTTTTGTCCTTTCTTCTCGACATCCTCCCCTTGTGTTTATGCACTCAGAGAGGGTTTTGTTTCAACGAATCCCCTTTTCTGCTTATCTGGCAATTTAAGCAATATGTATATATATCAACAGGGTGACTTATATATATATATATATATAATATATATATATATATATGCACGTATATATATATATATATATATATATATATATATATATATATATATATATATATATATATGCTACGTGCATATATATATATATATATATATATATACGTATATATATTTAACAAGACTGACTAAATAACCTTTAATTGATTGACATTTTTGTTTCTAACGAATATATATATATATATATGCATATATATATAGCATATATATATATATATATATATATATATATATATATATATATATGTATATATATATATATATATATTTATGTTACGTGTTTCATATATATATATATATATATATATGCTACGTGCATATATATATATATATATATATATATATATATATATATATATATATATATATATATATATATATATATATATATATATATATATATATATATATATATATATATATATATATATATATATATATATATATATATATATATATATATATATATATATATATATATATATATATATATATGCTACGTATATATTATATATATATAAAGATATATATATATATATATATATATATGCTAGTGTATATATATAAGTGCTACGATTCGTTAGAAACAAAAATGTCAGAATCATTTTTTTAAACAAATAATTATACATAAATGAATTAAACTGTAAAATGCGATTTCCAGAGATGACACTTTTAAACCAAAATCATCTTAATGATCTTAAACAGCCTAAATTGAAATAGAATCACAGGTTTAATCTAATGAATGGTTCTTCTTGTACCTCTCCTCTCCTCCAGGCCTTCACGGCCTCCAGCATCCTGCGCACACACATCCGCCAGCACTCCGGGGAGCGGCCCTTCAAGTGTAAGCACTGCGGGAAGGCCTTCGCTTCGCACGCGGCCCACGACAGCCACGTGCGGAGGACCCACGCACAGGACAGGCCGCTGCCCTGCGACCTGTGCGGGGCCACCTTCCAGCAGGAGCAGGAGTTCAAAAACCACATGAAAAACCACAGAAGTAAGGAATAATAGAATAGTCTCTTTTTCCCATAGAAGTAAGGAATAATAGAATAGTCTCTTTTTCCCATAGAAGTAAGGAATAATAGAATAGTCTCTTTTCCCATAGAAGTAAGGAATAACAGAATAGTCTCTTTTTCCCATAGAAGTAAGGAATAATAGAATAGTCTCTTTTTCCTATAGAAGTAAGGAATAATAGAATAGTCTCTTTTTCCCATAGAATAACAGAATAGTCTCTTTTTCCCATAGAAGTAAGGAATAACAGAATAGTCTCTTTTTCCCATAGAAGTAAGGAATAACAGAATAGTCTCTTTTTCCCATAGAAGTAAGGAATAATAGAATAGTCTCTTTTCCTATAGAAGTATAGTCTCTTTTTCCCATAGAATAGAATCTCTTTTTATTAGTTTTTATTATCTGGCTATAATTGGAACTTGGTTATCTAATGTGTGATTTTAGAAAAGTAATACACTATATTTAAACAATCGAATATTAAGAGTTTGGAGTATAGGTATTTATAATGTAATATAAATTGTTTATAGTATATATATATATATATATATACAATATATATATAATTGTTTACAATATTTGTGTGTGATTATATTGACTATTTATAAATATACGTAGATATATATGCGTAGATATATATATATACACACAATTATTCTGTATTCTGTATTCATATTTGTATGCATTATTATAGCTTGCATTATACTGACATGTTGGTGACATCTGCAGACAATAATATTTTAAATTAAACAGAAAACAGGGATTCATTCACTCCAACAGAGAAATTTATCCAAGCTAAATTGATCTATTAAGGGGTAGGACTAGATAAGTTTTTTTACTTCCTCCTACCCCCTTGTAGAAAGTTTTTTTTTAAATTTTACTTCTTTTGTGTGTTCTTTTGTTGTCTCTTTTATTTTTTATTTCATCTATTAATAATCAATTGATAATCATTAATTGATTAATAATCATGTTTTTTATTGCTTGCATGTTCGAAATAAAGACAATCAATCAATCAATCAATCAAAGTTTTCAGAATTGTTGCAGACAATAATATTTTTAAATTAAACAGAAAACAGGAGATTTCATTCACTCCAACAGTTTAGTGAAATCAATTAAAGGTTATTTAAGTTATGATTTATCTTTCTTCGTTTTGTTGTTTCATCTCTCCAAAAGTGCTGTCCATCAGTCTTGTTAAATAATTTAGATGAAGCTCCATGGATGGTGTCTTTGTTAACATTTTGCAGAAGATTGCAACTGCATCTGTGCGTGTGTTTTTCTTATGGACCCTGTGCATTTATCACATATACGTCAGTCCGGTCAGTGCATGTGTCCCACTCTATGCATCCACTGAACTTGGTTATCTAATGTGATTTTAGAAACGCATTCAAAAGTAATACACTATATTTAAACAATCGAATATTAA
Organism: Anoplopoma fimbria; assembly: GCF_027596085.1. Classification (NCBI taxonomy): domain Eukaryota; kingdom Metazoa; phylum Chordata; class Actinopteri; order Perciformes; family Anoplopomatidae; genus Anoplopoma; species Anoplopoma fimbria. The sequence goes on from NC_072469.1 coordinate 21,185,774, forward strand.
GAGTTTT